>NC_088235.1:97946952-98014452 GCF_036934945.1 Oncorhynchus masou masou
CACTTCAGACAGACAGACAGACAGACACTTCAGACAGACAGACAGACACTTCAGACAGACAGACAGACACTTCAGACAGACAGACAGACACTTCAGACAGACACTTCAGACACTTCAGACAGACAGACACTTCAGACACTTCAGACAGACAGACACTTCAGACAGACAGACAGACACTTCAGACAGACAGACACTTCAGACACTTCAGACAGACAGACACTTCAGACACTTCAGACAGACAGACACTTCAGACAGACAGACACTTCAGACAGACAGACAGACACTTCAGACAGACAGACAGACACTTCAGACAGACAGACAGACGGACACTTCAGACAGACAGACAGACGGACACTTCCGACAGACGGACACTTCCGACAGACGGACACTTCAGACAGACGGACACTTCAGACAGACGGACACTTCAGACAGACGGACACTTCAGACAGACAGACAGACACTTCAGACAGACAGACAGACAGACACTTCAGACAGACAGACAGACAGACAGACAGACACTTCAGACAGACAGACAGACACTTCAGACAGACAGACAGACACTTCAGACAGACACTTCAGACACTTCAGACAGACAGACACTTCAGACACTTCAGACAGACAGACACTTCAGACACTTCAGACAGACAGACAGACACTTCAGACAGACAGACAGACAGACAGACAGACAGACAGACACTTCAGACAGACAGACACTTCAGACAGACAGACAGACACTTCAGACAGACACTTCAGACACTTCAGACAGGTCAGACACTTCAGACACTTCAGACAGACAGACACTTCAGACAGACACTTCAGACAGACACTTCAGACAGACACTTCAGACACTTCAGACACAGACACTTCAGACACTTCAGACAGACAGACACTTCAGACAGACAGACACTTCAGACAGACACTTCAGAGTGGATGGACAGGAAGGACTGAGAGGGGGGAGGAAGTCCAATGGAGACTGGAGTCCAATGGAGACTGGTGTATGGATGGGACACAGAAGGTGAACGGGGTTTGGGTCTCCCACTGTGGGCTTAACAGGATGGAACGGGGGGTAGGGGGGTCTGTGGGTGAGGTGATGAGTCGGGGGATCTGTGAGGGTGGTGTGGAGATGGGGAGTGTGGGGGTGGGAGTTTGTAGGGTCTGGAGGTGAGCTGGTGAGGATGTGGACAGGGTTAGTGTGGGGATCCCACAGCTGGCCATGTGAAGCAGAGACACTGAGTAGAAAGCACAAGTGTGAGAGCCTGTGTGTGTGTGTGTGTGTGTGTGTGTGTGTGTGTGTGTGTGTGTGTGTGTGTGTGTGTGTGTGTGTGTGTGTGTGTGTGTGTGTGTGTATCCACATGTGTGATGTTAATGGTGGGCATGGGCTAGCTTAACAACAAGAAGCCACCAGAATGTCCCTGTGTCTGCTTTAGTAGATATGATAGGTGATCTCTTCAATCTGGACTGTGTCAAGGAGGGTGTGAGGTTAGTGTTGCTGTTGAGAGTGTGTTCTGGTTTAGTGGGTGGGAGAGTAAATGTGAGGCCTAAATAGCACCCTATTCCTCAAAAAGTGAACTACATACGGAATTGGATGCCATTTGGGACATATCCCAGTCTCCTTTTCACTGGTTAATTGGCAGAGGAGTCCGACTGACTGTTTGGGACTAGAATGTCTGTGACCTCGCTCTCCCTCGTTCTTTCTCACTTTCCCTGGCCCTCCCTTGCTTTCTCTTGCCCTCCCTCGCTCTCTGTTGCCGTCCTCACTCTCAGACGATGTCAAGTGGCTCGTGGGAAGTTCTCCTCTCCCGGAGAGAGAGAGTGTCAGTCAGCCAGGTCAAATATCACAAATCCCAGCTCCTGTACACATCTCTCTCTCTCAGAATGCTACTCCTCTCATACATCTCTCATACATCTCATCTCTCTCTCTCTCTCTCCCTCTCTCTCTCTCTCTCTCTCACTTGTTCTCTCTTTCTCTCTCTGTCTCTCACTTGTTCTCTCTTTCTCGCTCTGTCTCTCACTTGTTCTCTCATTCTCGCTCTCATTCTCTTTCTCTCTCTCTCTCTCTCTTTCTCTCTCTCTCTCTCTCTTTCTCTTTCTTTCTCTCTTTCCCTTTCTCTTTCTTTCTCTTTCTCTCTCTCTCTTTCCCTTTCTCTCTCTTTCTCTTTCTCTCTCTCTCTTTCCCTTTCTCTTTCTTTCTCTTTCCCTTTCTCTCTCTTTCCCTTTCTCTCTCTTTCTCTTTCTCTCTCTCTCTTTCCCTTTCTCTCTCTTTCTCTTTCTCTTTCTTTCTCTCTCTCACTTGTTCTCTCACTTGTTACCTCTCTCTCTCTCTCTCAGTGTTACTCCTCTCATACATCTCTGGCTTTCTTTTCTGATTCCATTTTCCAGTGACTTTTCTCCCAGTGACTCGGCTGACTGTATGTATAGGACACCCACACACAGCCCTCTTACAGTATACAGGGAGCTATCTGTAGCACTGAGCGTGGCAGAGGCTGTGTCTGAAACAGTCCACTTCAAACAGCCCTGATGGGTTTAATGTAATGGAAACATTGGTTGGGTCACTGCACTGAACGCCTGTCTTCCCTCACTGAGCCAAATGGCTTCCTCATGTTGTCTGTTTTGTATTACCTACATTGGAGATCTACACTCACAGCACAAGCTTGGGAAAATGACATTACACTGGGCTTACATCCCCGAACACATACACACACACACACGTTTACAATATTTAACTGGGTAGGCATTTTAACAAGCTGCACACATACCGTGAAGGGTGCACACACGCTCTTTCCCTTTCTCTCTCCCCTCTCTCTCTCTTCGTTAATAGAGTCCTGTGGATAATTGATGAGGAAATGTAGTGTGGAGGTTAGGATGGAAATGTAGTGTGGAGGTTAGGATGGAAATGTAGTGTGGAGGTTAGGATGGAAATGTAGTGTGGAGGTTAGGATGGAAATGTAGTGTGGAGGTTAGGATGGAAATGTAGTGTGGAGGTTAGGATGGAAATGTAGTGTGGAGGTTAGGATGGAAATGTAGTGTGGAGGTTAGGATGGAAATGTAGTGTGGAGGTTAGGATGGAAATGTAGTGTGGAGGTTAGGATGGAAATGTAGTGTGGAGGTTAGGATGGAAATGTAGTGTGGAGGTTAGGATGGAAATGTAGTGTGGAGGTTAGGATGGAAATGTAGTGTGGAGGTTAGGATGGAAATGTAGTGTGGAGGTTAGGATGGAAATGTAGTGTGGAGGTTAGGATGGAAATGTAGTGGGAGGTTAGGATGGAAATGTAGTGGGGAGGTTAGGATGGAAATGTAGTGTGGAGGTTAGGATGGAAATGTAGTGTGGAGGTTAGGATGGAAATGTAGTGGGGAGGTTAGGATGGAAATGTAGTGTGGAGGTTAGGATGGAAATGTAGTGTGGAGGTTAGGATGGAAATGTGGTGGAGGTTAGGATGGAAATGTAGTGTGGAGGTTAGGATGGAAATGTAGTGTGGAGGTTAGGATGGAAATGTAGTGTGGAGGTTAGGATGGAAATGTAGTGGGGAGGTTAGGATGGAAATGTAGTGGGGAGGTTAGGATGGAAATGTAGTGGGGAGGTTAGGATGGAAATGTAGTGTGGAGGTTAGGATGGAAATGTAGTGTGGAGGTTAGGATGGAAATGTAGGTGGAGGTTAGGATGGAAATGTAGTGTGGAGGTTAGGATGGAAATGTAGTGTGGAGGTTAGGATGGAAATGGAAATGTGGGGAGGTTAGGATGGAAATGTAGTGTGGAGGTTAGGATGGAAATGTAGTGGGGAGGTTAGGATGGAAATGTAGTGTGGAGGTTAGGATGGAAATGTAGTGTGGAGGTTAGGATGGAAATGTAGTGTGGAGGTTAGGATGGAAATGTAGTGGGGAGGTTAGGATGGAAAAGTAGTGTGGAGGTTAGGATGGAAATGTAGTGTGGAGGTTAGGATGGAAATGAATGTCTGATGAATGAGGAGAGGAAAGTGCCAGTCAGTCATTCAGAACCCGGTTCTACAGTATCTTCACTACAGCACAATGAGCCTTTCACTGGGCTTCTGCTACTACTGAGCTGTACCCCTTATTAAAACACAGAGAGGGAGGGAGGAGTGGAACTTTCTCAGGGAGTGCCAGGGTCCTCTCTTTTAATTAAGTGGCACTCTCAATACGAGTCCCCTGTCTATGACCTCTGGATGATATAACTTCAGTTTATTTTCATTCTAAACGTGCCCCCTAAGTTACTGATTTGCACCCTATTTGACCCCCGGCTGACCCTGGCAGCACCTTTCTCTGACCCCTACTCTCCTCAATTTTTTATTTATTTTATTTTATTTCACCTTTATTTAACCAGGTAGGCTAGTTGAGAACAAGTTCTCATTTGCAACTGCGACCTGGCCAAGATAAAGCATTGCAGTGTGAACAGACAACACAGAGTTACACATGGAGTAAACAATTAACAAGTCAATAACACAGTAGAAAAAAAAGAGAGTCTATATACATTGTGTGCAAAAGGCATGAGGACACTGGAGTGATAAATGATCAGATGGTCATGTACAGGTAGAGATATTGGTGTGCAAAAGAGAAGAAAAGTAAATAAATAAAAACAGTATGGGGATGAGGTAGGTAAAAATGGGTGGGCTATTTACCGATAAGACTATGTACAGCTGCAGCGATTGGTTAGCTGCTCAGATAGCAGATGTTTGAAGTTGATGAGGGAGATAAAAGTCTCCAACTTCAGCGATTTTTGCAATTCGTTCCAGTCACAGGCAGCAGAGACCTGGAACGAAAGGCGGCCAAATGAGGTGTTGGCTTTAGGGATGATCAGTGAGATACACCTGCTGGAGCGCATGCTACGGGTGGGTGTTGCCATCGTGACCAGTGAACTGAGATAAGGCGGAGCTTTACCTAGCATGGACTTGTAGATGACCTGGAGCCAGTGGGTCTGACGACGAATATGTAGCGAGGGCCAGCCGACTAGAGCATACAGGTCGCAGTGGTGGGTGGTATAAGGTGCTTTAGTGACAAAACGGATGACACTGTGATAAACTGCATCCAGTTTGCTGAGTAGAGTGTTGGAAGCTATTTTGTAGATGACATCGCCGAAGTCGAGGATCGGTAGGATAGTCAGTTTTACTAGGGTAAGTTTGGCGGCGTGAGTGAAGGAGGCTTTGTTGCGGAATAGAAAGCCGACTCTAGATTTGATTTTTGATTGGAGATGTTTGATATGAGTCTGGAAGGAGAGTTTACAGTCTAGCCAGACACCTAGGTACTTATAGATGTCCACATATTCAAGGTCGGAACCATCCAGGGTGATGATGCTAGTCAGGCGTGCGGGTGCAGGCAGCGAACAGTAGTTCAAAAGCATGCATTTGGTTTTACTAGCGTTTAAGAGCAGATGGAGGCCACGGAAGGAGTCTTGTATGACATTGAAGCTCGTTTGGAGGTTAGATAGTACAGTGTCCAAGGACGGGCCGGAAGTATATAGAATGGTGTCGTCTGCGTAGAGGTGGATTAGGGAATCGCCTGCAGCAAGAGCAACATCATTGATATATACAGAGAAGAGAGTCGGCCCGAGAATTGAACCCTGTGGCACCCCCATAGAGACTGGCAGAGGACCGGACAGCATGCCCTCCGATTTGACACACTGCACTCTGTCTGCAAAGTAGTTGGTGAACCAGGCAAGGCAGTCATCAGAAAAACCAAGGCTACTGAGCCTGCCGATAAGAATATGGTGATTGACAGAGTCGAAAGCCTTGGCAAGGTCGATGAAGACGACTGCACAGTACTGTCTTTTATCGATGGCGGTTATGATATCGTTTAGGACCTTGAGCGTGGCTGAGGTGCACCCGTGACCGGCTCGGAAACCAGATTGCACAGCGGAGAAGGTACGGTGGGATTCGAGATGGTCAAGTTTCAGTGTTCGTTTACATCAGCTGGGCAGAGGGTAGAGGAGAGGAGGAGGGGAGAGGACCGGAGGAGGGGAGAGGACCGGAGGAGGAGAGAGGACCGGAGGAGGAGGGGAGAGGACCGGAGGGGGAGGGGAGAGGACCGGAGGGGGAGGGGAAAGGACCGGAGGGGGAGGGGAGAGGACCGGAGGGGGAGGGGAGAGGACCGGAGGGGGAGGGGAGAGGACCGGAGGGGGAGGGGAGAGGACCGGAGGGGGAGAGGAGATGGGGAGAGGAGAGAGATGGAGAGACTAATCTGCTTTTGCCATGTTCACATACTACTACGCTGTAATCACTTAGTGCACATAATATTTAGAAACAGAAACACTAAGTTGTTTTATATTTCCAAAGCCATCATAACCTCTAATAGACTGTTAACATTGAACCTGTCACATTTCCTGTCATGCACCATGCTCACTGTCTCAGAAGAGAAAATCCACAGTCTAAATATGAAATGTCTTTTACGTCTGTGGGTTCGCTCCACAGCCCAGTGCAGGGTACTTTCCCTGTCCCTTCCTGGCCAGCGTTTGATGAGAGCTGTCATGAGTTTTACTGTGAATATTAGACTTCATTGTTGACAGTCCACTACAGACCTTTCCTCTGGCGTTCACACTCTGTAACCTGAGAGAACACTTCTCCCACTACCTTCATAACCCTCTCTCACACAGTCTGTGTGTACAATATGCCTATAAGAGGCCCTCTGTGTTCCTCTGGGTGTGTGTGTGTGTGCCAATCCAAAATAGCACCCCCCCCCCCGACTATTGCTCGTACACAGAGCCCTGTGTGCCCGTTTGGGAGCATAGGAAGTCCAGACAGTGTGTGTGTGTATGCGCAAGTGAGAGCGAGAGAGTATGTGTATGAGAAAGTCCAGATGACAACTTTTGAAGTAAGGTCTGAAGTCTTGTTATGGTTTGGGCACAGAAACACCCATTCAGCGTCCCCCTCTAACCCATTCCCTCCTCACCCGTCTCACCCCGCTGCTCTGGAAACCACATCTCCCACATCAGTCAGGCAGTCTACTTGTAAATGATTCCTTACTGAACACACACACCCTTCCTCATCCATTGCCAGCACCCCTTGGTTCCTGGCCCTGTCTTTCTTTTTGGCATAGGAAGTAGGGGTTGAGGAAGCCAGGTATGGGGTAACTCTTTGGTTGGGGGTAGAGAGAGGGCGGAGGAAAGGTTGGCGTTTGGCAGGCTGCATTTGCAAACAGTGAGCACTGTCACTCCGAATTTATGTCTCTACAACAACGCTCTCTCTCTCTCTCCCGCTCCCGCTCTCTCTCCCGCTCACGCTCTCTCTCTCCCGCTCACGCTCTCTCTCCCGCTCCCGCTCTCTCTCCCGCTCACGCTCTCTCTCTCCCGCTCACGCTCTCTCTCCCGCTCACACTCTCTCTCTCCCGTTCACGCTCTCTCTCCCGCTCGTTCCCGCTCTCTCTCGTTCCCACTCTCTCGCTCCCGCTCTCTCTCTCTCCCGTTCTCTCTCTCCCGCTCTCTCTCTCCCGCTCCCTCCCGCTCTCTCCCCGCGCTCTCGCTTCCCGCTCTCTCTCCGCCCGCTCTCTCCCGCTCGCTTTCCCCGCTCGCTCCCGCTCCCGCTCTCTCTCGTTCGCCCCGCTCTCTCTCCCGCTTCCCGCTCGCTCTCTCCCGCTTCGCTCCCCGCTCCCTCCCGCTCTCGCTCCGCTCTCCCGCTCGCTCCCGCTCTCCTTCTCCCGCTCCCGGCCCGCTTCCCTCGCTTTCCCGCTCCCGCTCTCTCTCCCCGCTCTCTCCCGCTCCCCTCCCGCTCCCGCCGCTCCCGCTTTCTCCCGCTCCCCCCCACTCGCTCTCCCGCTCCCCCTCCCGCTCCCGCTCTCTCCCCGCTCTCCCCCGCTCCCGCTCTCCCGCTCTCCCGCTTCCCGCTTTCTCTTCGCTCTCCCCCGCTCCCCCGCTCTCTCTCCCCGCTCCCCGCGCTCTCCCGCTCTCTCTCTCCCGCTCCCGCTCCTGCTTTTTCTTTCCCTCTCCTGCTTTTTCTTTCACTCTTTCTCTCCTACCCTCTGGTCGTGAATTGTAAACAGCGAAACTTGGTTATCCAATGCTTGTCGTGAAGCTGGAAATGAGTGCCTCTGAGTCAGTGGTTGGGTTAAATGCGGAAAACACATTTCAGATGAAGGCATTCAGTTGTACAACTGACTAGGTATCCCCTTTTCCTTTCCTTCAGTTGTACAACTGACTAGGTATCCCCTTTTCCTTTCCTTCAGTTGTACAACTGACTAGGTATCCCCTTTTCCTTCAGTTGTACAACTGACTAGGTATCCCCTTTCCTTCAGTTGTACAACTGACTAGGTATCCCCTTTTCCTTTTGTACAACTGACTAGGTTCAGTTGTACAACTGACTAGGTATCCCCTTTTCCTTTCCTTCAGTTGTACAACTGACTAGGTATCCCCTTTTCCTTCAGTTGTACAACTGACTAGGTATCCCCTTTTCCTTTCCTTCAGTTGTACAACTGACTAGGTATCCCCTTTTCCTTTCCTTCAGTTGTACAACTGACTAGGTATCCCCTTTTCCTTTCCTTCAGTTGTACAACTGACTAGGTATCCCCTTTTCCTTTCCTTCAGTTGTACAACTGACTAGGTATCCCCTTTTCCTTTCCTTCAGTTGTACAACTGACTAGGTATCCCCTTTTCCTTTCCTTCAGTTGTACAACTGACTAGGTATCCCCTTTTCCTTTCCTTCAGTTGTACAACTGACTAGGTATCCCCTTTTCCTTTCCTTCAGTTGTACAACTGACTAGGTATCCCCTTTTCCTTTCCTTCAGTTGTACAACTGACTAGGTATCCCCTTTTCCTTTCCTTCAGTTGTACAACTGACTAGGTATCCCCTTTTCCTTTCCTTCAGTTGTACAACTGACTAGGTATCCCCTTTTCCTTTCCTTCAGTTGTACAACTGACTAGGTATCCCCTTTCCTTTTGTACCTTTCCTTCAGTTGTACAACTGACTAGGTATCCCCTTTTCCTTTCCTTCAGTTGTACAACTGACTAGGTATCCCCTTTTCCTTTCCTTCAGTTGTACAACTGACTAGGTATCCCCTTTTCCTTTCCTTCAGTTGTACAACTGACTAGGTATCCCCTTTTCCTTTCCTTCAGTTGTACAACTGACTAGGTATCCCCTTTTCCTTTCCTTCAGTTGTACAACTGACTAGGTATCCCCTTTTCCTTTCCTTCAGTTGTACAACTGACTAGGTATCCCCTTTTCCTTTCCTTCAGTTGTACAACTGACTAGGTATCCCCTTTTCCTTTCCTTCAGTTGTACAACTGACTAGGTATCCCCTTTTCCTTTCGTTGGTTTTCACCTGACAGATGGCACATTCTCAGGACTGACTAACCAAAATGTCTTCAAAATATCTTAGTCAGTTAACCCTCCGAGGACAATATAAGAACCTTCTGACCAACCCTACAGAAAAATAAGGGCCAGCCGATGACACGTACACAGGAACTCTGTGAAAGTGTTTGGTTGGATGGGACAGTTATTGAGCGTTCATATGACAGCATACAGCATGAATTCACCATGATGGGTTTTATTCCCACCTCCCAAATGATGTTAAGAAATTAGAAGCCAGTTATTTGAAATCAGGTGAGAAGTGTGGTGTTTGCCGTCTGTGTGACTTTGCTGAATCATTGGTTTCTGGACATTACTGTGTTATTCACATTAGGTCACTGTTGAATTATTGATTGAAAGGAAAGTCTGAGCTGTGTAGAGACACACACACACGGCATGTCAGTCTGTGGTTGTTTGTCACTGAGTGGTGTTCCATGTTTAAACAGCAGCAGATGTCAGGTAGGTCTCTCTCCCTCCTCTCTTTCCACTTCCCTCTGGACTGAAGACTGAATATATTGAATCCAAATGGAAAGTGATCCTTGGCCAACAGCTGTGTTAAGTACAGAGACGTTACTGTACAAGAAAACCTATTGGCAACATCAACCAAACATACTGGCAAAGTACTGCTAGTCAGACAGGCAAAGTGTGTGAGAATTGTTTTGGACAAATGTACCAAACAATCCTGCAACCCTTGGCAACATTGTTTTGAGGTATGCCAAAGTTTGTAGCTGTGTAAAACTAGTAATGAGAACAACAGGAATATCAATGCTGACAATCTGACACCTCTTCTATGCTTGAAACAGGGTTTTCTGTGGGGATGACACGGTGTGAAAACAAAGATCATTGTTGAGAGAGGAGTTTCATTGTGTATCACATCAGCATTGTTGCACAAAACAGTTTCATGTTCTACAAGCTCAGTTTCAGTAGCCATGGGGCCCCTTACAGAGGTGTGTGTGTGTGTGTGTGTGTGTGTGTGTGTGTGTGTGTGTGTGTGTGTGTGTGTGTGTGTGTGTGTGTGTGTGTGTGTGTGTGTGTGAGTGTGTGTGTGTGTGTGTGCGCTAGGGCAGGATATGAGGAAACTTTTTGGGCTGCACTGTGGATATTTGTCCGCATTAACTTGGAACATTTAGTTTAAACAGACATGGAGCTGGGTTCAAGTCTAGTTCGCTGTGTGTGTGTGTGTGTGTGTCTCTGTCTGTGTGTGTCTCTGTCTGTGTGTGTGTGTGTCTCTGTCTGTGTGTGTCTCTGTCTGTGTGTGTCTCTGTCTGTGTGTGTCTCTGTCTGTGTGTGTGTGTGTCTCTGTCTGTGTGTGTCTCTGTCTGTGTGTCTGTCTCTGTCTGTGTGTCTGTCTCTGTCTGTGTGTCTGTCTCTGTCTGTGTGTCTGTCTCTGTCTGTGTGTGTCTGTCTCTGTCTGTGTGTCTCTGTCTGTGTGTGTGTTTCTGTGTGTTTGTGTGTCTATGAGAGAGAGCGTGTGTGTGGTCAGTAATGTTACTCACAGTCACGCTTGCTCAGTCCTGTTTGCAAGCATGTTATGTGTGTACAGTATAATGTGTGGAGGAAATTGACGTGGCTTTTATATGATGTAGGTTTTGGCTTAACTGTTTGGTGCAGATAAAGTGTAGGTGGGAGTGTGTATGGTGCAGTAGATCAGGAGGAAATGTAAGGTGTGATAGAGAGCTGAGGTATAGGAGTGTGTGTGTGAGATTGTGTGTGTGTGAGATTGTACTGCCGAGCTGAATCGTGTTGATGTAGAGGGCGTTTGTTTTAGGGGGAACCAAATCTCTCTGACCCCTCTGAATTCCTTGTCTCCTACTGGGCAGACCTTAGTGGGAGCTTAGAGAGGACACACACACTGCTCCGATGTGACTTTCTGAGCTTCGAGCGAATCAGTGTTATGATGTAGGGCCCTGGCCTCCCAGAAGGGTATTGTGTGCTCAGACGAAGCACATAGATATTCCAGCATCAGTGGGATTGTTTCAGTGTGTGTGTCATTTCTTCCCAGCCTGTTGTATATTTACCTATGATGATTCTCACACTGTTCATTTTATTGGCCATTAGATAGATTAGGAGCTGATTATGACATGTGTTTTGGAGCACTCCGCGGCACGGAGACTGATCTGAAGCGAGGTTTCATATCGCTCAATCACTTGGAACTGAATATGAGGGATTAATACATCTGTTCAGTTTCTGCCACTTCTCCAGCTCTATATCCAACCTGTGAGTTTCTGTCCAGGTTTCAGCTCCAGGGTTAAAAGCTCATCATCAACTTTAGCATATAATAACAGGTTTTCTCCATTATATGGGGGGGATTCATTTTATTAAAATGAAATAGCTTTTTTTCATGTGTTGCATAAATTGGAATCCATAGTGTATTTTGTACTGAAATATCTAGCCCTTGTCATTTAGCGGTATGCTAGCTATTAGCCTGGCATAATATACACTAGCTCGAAGTTAGCATGGTGAATTGGCTTGAACATGACCTAGTCTACACTACCCATGACCCCATCCATCTCCTTTAATCCTGAGTTATCAGCTGTCATTGTAATTACCATGTTGGTCAGGCTCTGGGAGAAATATTGTCATTTTACCATGTTCCTCCCCTGATCACATACTACCATAACTCACCTTTAAAGGCCCTGACCCATCCACCCCGAACACACACACACACACACACACACACACACACACACACACACACACACACACACACACACACACACACACACACACACACACACACACACACACACACACACATCCACCAATCCTGACAGGGTAGAACCCTTAGAGGTCATAGTTGAAAGGTTATGGGGTCATGGGGTTGTGGTGGTCAGAGCTCTGGTGAGAAGCGCTGTCAGCGGCCACTCCCAGTTCCCAGCATGCTGAGGGTGAGGTCAGTGTCTGCCTGCCAGGCCACGGTCATGCTGAGAAACATGGGAAAGAGTGGTGGACGATTAATCACAGCCAATAAGGCGGAACCAAGCTGGCTGAGACGCCACTAACACCCATTACAGAGTGTGTGTGTGTGTGTCTCTATGTCTGTCTGTCTCTGTGTGTGTGGTACTCTCTGAAACAATACAAGGCTCTCTGATAGAAAGGGTCGAAATAAATTGGTCGTGTTCAGTAGGTATCTTACTGGACAAAACAGTGAGAGGGAGCAGAACAGGCAGGTGCTATCTGAACTTGTCCAATAAGAAGGTCTTGTTTTGCTACTGTGTGTCCTAATGAACAGGACCTTTCTGTTACACTAGAATGCCATTAGAATACTTTTGATAGCCTTTGAGTTATGGCATGAGCCTCCTCTCCTCCTGGCTCCTGGCTATACCTCCTCTCCTCCTGGCTCCCGGCTGTACCTCCTCTCCTCCCGGCTGTACCTCCTCTCCTCCCGGCTGTACCTCCTCTCCTCCCGGCTGTACCTCCTCTCCTCCCGGCTGTACCTCCTCTCCTCCCGGCTGTACCTCCTCTCCTCCCGGCTGTACCTCCTCTCCTCCTGGCTGTACCTCCTCTCCTCCTGGCTGTACCTCCTCTCCTCATGGCTGTACCTCCTCTCCTCCCGGCTGTACCTCCTCTCCTCCCGGCTCCCCTCTCCTCCCGGCTGTACCTCCTCTCCTCCCGGCTGTACCTCCTCTCCTCCCGGCTGTACCTCCTCTCCTCCCGGCTGTACCTCCTCTCCTCCCTGCTGTACCTCCTCTCCTCCCGGCTGTACCTCCTCTCCTCCCGGCTGTACCTCCTCTCCTCCCGGCTGTACCTCCTCTCCTCATGGCTGTACCTCCTCTCCTCATGGCTGTACCTCCTCTCCTCATGGCTGTACCTCCTCTCCTCATGGCTGTACCTCCTCTCCTCCCGGCTGTACCTCCTCTCCTCCAGGCTGTACCTCCTCTCCTCCCGGCTGTACCTCCTCTCCTCATGGCTGTACCTTTTCTCCTCATGGCTGTACCTCCTCTCCTCATGGCTGTACCTCCTCTCCTCATGGCTGTACCTCCTCTCCTCATGGCCGTACCTCCTCTCCTCATGGCCGTACCTCCTCTCCTCATGGCCGTAGCTCCTCTCCTCCTGGCTGTACCTCCTCTCCTCATGGCCGTACCTCCTCCTCCGTCATGGCCGTACCTCCTCTCCTCATGGCCGTACCTCCTCTCCTCATGGCCGTACCTCCTCTCCTCATGGCCGTACCTCCTCTCCTCATGGCCGTACCTCCTCTCCTCATGGCCGTACCTCCTCTCCTCATGGCCGTACCTCCTCTCCTCATGGCCGTACCTCCTCTCCTCATGGCCGTACCTCCTCTCCTCATGGCCGTACCTCCTCTCCTCATGGCCGTACCTCCTCTCCTCATGGCCGTACCTCCTCTCCTCATGGCCGTACCTCCTCTCCTCATGGCCGTACCTCCTCTCCTCATCGCTGTACCTCCTCTCCTCATGGCTGTACCTCCTCTCCTCCTGGCTGTACCTCCTCTCCTCCTGGCTGTACCTCCTCTCCTCCTGGCTGTACCTCCTCTCCTCCTGGCTGCACCAGCTCCCACTTGCTCCACTCACGTAAGAGATAACACTCTAGTATTCACACTCAGGCAATGTATGAATGGCTGCTCAGTAGTAGCATGTCTATATAATCAAATCAAATCAAATTTATGTCAGATACACATGGTTAGCAGATGTTAATGCGAGTGTAGCGAAATGCTTGTTCTTCTAGTTCCGACAATGCAGTAATAACCAACAAGTAATCTCACTAACAATTCCAAAACTACTGTAAGGGGATAAAGAATATGTACATAAAGATATATGAATGAGTGATGGTACAGAGCAGCATAGGCAAGATACAGTAGATGGTATCGAGTACAGTATATACATATGAGATGAGTATGTAAACAAAGTGGCAGAGTTAAAGTGGCTAGTGATACATGTATTACATAAAGATGCAGTAGATGATATAGAGTACAGTATATACATATACATATGAGATGAATAATGTAGGGTATGTAAACATTATATTAGGTAGCATTGTTTAAAGTGGCGAGTGATATATTTTACATAATTTCCCATCAATTCCCATTATTAAAGTGGCTGGAGTTGAGTCAGTGTGTTGGCAGCAGCCACTCAATGTTAGTGGTTGCTGTTTAACAGTCTGATGGCCTTGAGATAGAAGCTGTTTTTCAGTCTCTCGGTCCCAGCTTTGATGCACCTGTACTGACCTCGCCTTCTGGATGATAGCGGGGTGAACAGGCAGTGGCTCGGGTGGTTGTTGTCCTTGATGATCTTTATGGCCTTCCGGTAACATCGGGTGGTGTAGGTGTCCTGGAGGGCAGGTAGTTTGCCCCCGGTGATGCGTTGTGCAGACCTCACTACCCTCTGGAGAGCCTTACGGTTGTGGGCGGAGCAGTTGCCGTACCAGGCGGTGATAGAGCCCGCCAGGATGCTCTCGATTGTGCATCTGTAGAAGTTTGTGAGTGCTTTTGGTGACAAGCCAAATTTTTTCAGCCTCCTGAGGTTGAAGAGGCGCTGCTGCGCCTTCTTCACGATGCTGTCTGTGTGAGTGGACCAATTCAGTTTGTCTGTGATGTGTATGCCGAGGAACTTAAAACTTACTACCCTCTCCACTACTGTTCCATCGATGTGGATAGGGGGGTGTTCCCTCTGCTGTTTCCTGAAGTCCACAATCATCTCCTTAGTTTTGTTGACGTTGAGTGTGAGGTTATTTTCCTGACACCACACTCCGAGGGCCCTCACCTCCTCCCTGTAGGCCGTCTCGCCATTGTTGGTAATCGAGGCTACCGCTGTCGTCCGCAATCTTGATGATTGAGTTGGAGGCGTGCGTGGACACGCAGTCGTGGGTGAACAGGGAGTACAGGAGAGGGCTCAGAACGCACCCTTGTGGGGACCCAGTGTTGAGGATCAGCGGGGTGGAGATGTTGTTGCCTACCCTCACCACCTGGGGGCTGCCCGTCAGGAAGTCCAGTACCCAGTTGCACAGGGCGGGGTCGAGACCCAGGGTCTCGAGCTTGATGACGAGCTTGGAGGGTATGATGGTGTTAAATGCCGAGCTGTAGTCAATGAACAACATTCTCACATAGGTATTCCTCTTGTCCAGATGGGTTAGGGCAGTGTGCAGTGTGGTTGAGATTTCATCGTCTGTGGACCTATTTGGGCGGTAAGCAAATTGGAGTGGGTCTAGGGTGTCAGGTAGGGTGGAGGTGATATGGTCCTTGACTAGTCTCTCAAAGCACTTCATGATGACGGAAGTGAGTGCTACGGGGCGGTAGTTGTTTAGCTCAGTTACCTTAGCTTTCAGGAACAATGGTGGACCTCTTGAAGCATGTGGGAACAGCAGACTGAGATAGGGATTGAATATGTCCGTAAGCACACCAACCAGCTGGTCTGCGCATGCTCTGAGGGCGCGGCTGGGGATGCCGTCTGGGCCTGCAGCCTTGTGAGGGTTAACACGTTTAAATGTTTTACTCACCTCGGCTGCAGTGAAGTAGAGACCGCATGTTTCCGTTGCAGGCCGTGTCAGTGGCACTGTATTGTCCTCAAAGCGGGCAAAAAAGTTATTTAGTCTGCCTGGGAGCAAGACATCCTGGTCTGTGGCGGGGCTAGTTTTCTTTTTTGTAGTCCGTGATTGACTGTAGGCCCTGCCACTTACCTCTTGTGTCTGAGCCGTTGAATTGAGCTTCTACTTTGTCTCTATACTGACACTTAGCTTGTTTGATTGCCTTGCGGAGGGAATAGCTGCACTGTTTGTATTCGGTCATGTTTCCAGTCACCTTGCCCTGATTAAAAGCAGTGGTTCGCGCTTTCAGTTTCACGCGAATGCTGCCATCAATCCACGGTTTCTGCTTTGGGAATGTTTTAATCGTTGCTATGGGAACGACATCTTCAACGCACGTTCTAATGAACTCGCACACCGAATCAGCGTATTCGTCAATGTTGTCTGACGCAATACGAAACATATCCCAGCCCACGTGATGGAAGCAGTCTTGGAGTGTGGAATCAGCTTGGTCGGACCAGCGTTGGACAGACCTCAGCGTGGGAGCTTCTTGTTTTAGTTTCTGTCTGTAGGCAGGGATCAACAAAATGGAGTCGTGGTCAGCTTTTCCGAAAGGAGGGCGGGGCAGGGCCTTATATGCGTCGCGGAAGTTAGAATAACAATGATCCAAGGTTTTGCCAGCCCTGGTTGCGCAATGTGCTGATACATGTGCTGATACAATTTAGGGAGTCTTGTTTTCAGATTAGCCTTGTTAAAATCCCCAGCTACAATGAATGCAGCCTCAGGATGTATGGATTCCAGTTTGCAAAGAGTCAAATAAAGTTCGTTCAGAGCCATCGATGTGTCTGCTTGGGGGGGGAATATATACGGCTGTGATTATAATCGAAGAGAATTCTCTTGGTAGATAATGCGGTCGACATTTGATTGTGAGGAATTCTAAATCAGGTGAACAGAAGGATTTGAGTTCCTGTATGTTTCTGTGATCACACCACGTTTCGTTAGCCATAAGGAATATGCCCCCGCCCCTCTTCTTACCAGAAAGATGTTTGTTTCTGTCGGCGCGATGCGTGTAGAAACCAGCTGGCTGCACCGACTCCGATAGCGTCTCTCCAGTGAGCCATGTTTCCTTGAAGCAAAGAACGTTACAGTCTCTGATGTCCCTCTGGAATGCTACCCTTGCTCGGATTTCATCAACCTTGTTGTCAAGAGACTGGACATTGGCGAGAAGAATGCTAGGGAGTGGTGCACGATGTGCCCATCTCCGGAGTCTGACCAGAAGACCGCCTCGTTTCCCTCTTTTACGGAGTCGTTTTTTTGGGTCGCCGGCTGGGATCCATTCCGTTGTCCTGGTTGAAAGGCAGAACACAGGATCCGCTTCGCGAAAGTCATATTCCTGGTCGTACTGATGGTGAGTTGACGCTGATCTTATATACAGTTCTTCTCGACTGTATGTAATGAAACCTAAGATGACCTGGGGTAGTAATGTAAGAAATAACACGTAAAAAAAAAAAAAAAAAAACTGCATAGTTTCCTAGGAACGCGAAGCGAGGCGGCCATCTCTGTCGGCGCCGGAAGTGGAGTGGAGATATAGGTAGTACTTTACATTGGATGTGGCACTCATACAGTAGATTGTATTTCTATGCTTGTACTTGTTACTTTGAGTGTGTGTTTAGTATTGTTGTACAGTAATGTACAGATTGGTTTGAACAGCCGTCTGTTGTCCATACTCCATGCTGGCAGTGGGATGACAGGAACCATAATAAGGTGGTGTGTTATCTCACTGAAATACATGGTGTATTGGTCTATTGTGTAACACAGCCTCTAGCAGCAGACAGCAGGGTGCTGAAAGAGGACTGCTGGGTCCTGACAGGTTTGAAATGAGGTTCAAACGCTGATGCTCTCTTTTCCTCTCTGAGCATCAGCACCTTTTTGTCTGCTCACAAACTCTGACACTGATGACAGGGGTGCTGAGGCAATGTGTCACGTAGCAGCATGTACAGAACATGACACACACGCACACATTCCTTACCTTACACAGTACAGTACTTACGTTGTTCAGCTGCGTTCTTTACCATTGGACCTTTAGAATTTGCTTGAAGCTGGGACCTCTCTTCTCTAATGACAGCTTCATTAGAGACTTAACACCTAACTGGACTTAACATGGATTTTAAAAGATCCCTCTGAGAGAGGAGACTGTTGAGGAGTGCACCAGACTGTACCGAGGAGTGCACCAGACTGTACCGAGGAGTGCACCAGCCTGTACCGAGGAGTGCACCAGACTGTACCGAGGACTGCACCAGACTGTACCGAGGACTGCACCAGACTGTACCGAGGACTGCACCAGAGTGCTGCACCAGCTGTACTGTGTACCGAGGAGTGCACCAGACTGTACCGAGGAGTGCACCAGACTGTACCGAGGACTGCACCAGACTGTACCGAGGACTGCACCAGACTGTACCGAGGACTGCACCAGACTGTACCGAGGACTGCACCAGACTGTACCGAGGACTGCACCAGACTGTACCGAGGACTGCACCAGACTGTACCGAGGACTGCACCAGACTGTACCGAGGACTGCACCAGACTGTGTGTATGTCTTTACCAGGAGGCACAGACTGTCATGCCCAGCCTGACAGGAGTGCACCAGCAAAGGGACTTAACCCTCTGTGTACTAAACTAACCTACAATCAGTGCACAGCAAAGGGACTTGACCCTTAAGAGGAGCAGGCTGAGAAGGACAGGTGGGGGTATCCACACACACCGGTATTTTAGTGGACCTCTGACCCTCTAAAACACACTACATGTAGGACCCTAGAACACGCTACAGCCTGGAATCCTGGCCACCTCCTCAGCTCGACACGCTGACTTACACGCCTCATGCCTGGCACATGAATGAAGTGTGTCCAATGGGTTTGTAGCTATTTGATGTATAGGCCCTCATTCATGTCTGCTTTCTAGGAGGGTACCGTGTACTTGTATACCCCCACCTGTCTTCCTCAGCCTGCTCGTCTTCATCTGTATGCTAGTTTAGTAGAGGGTTAGGTTTAGGCCAGTGACCCCTCCACTCCTTACAAGGAGGTCGCTATGCACCCTACTACACTGATCACACTACGGTGGAGCCGTGTGTGTGTGTGTGTGTGTGTGTGTGTGTGTGTGTGTGTGTGTGTGTGTGTGTGTGTGTGTGTGTGTGTGTGTGTGTGTGTGTGTGTGTGTGTGTGTGTGCGCGCGAGAGACCAGGGGCGATGTCGTCAGCTGTTATTGTTCCATGTGTCCCTCCACTCACTATTAAATGCTCCTGCTTCTGGGTTACAACCCGGACACTGAACCCACAGGTTAGAGATCACACTTGTCTTTTTAAAGATGGACTGTTCTGAGAATCTGGTAGAGTTATCTCACAAACACAGTTGACAGAGGAGGCCCATGCAGCCCTGTCCCAACGCTCTCTGAAGGGGTCAGAGGAGTGCACCATTGGTAAGGTGACTATGGTCTACAGCTGGGGAGATGGGTAGGGAAAGGGGGCGAGGGTTGGGGTTGGGGGTATCACACACACTCAGACTGGGAGGAGGTTTGGTGAGTGGTCATTAATGCCCCAGTAGGATATATTGCCTGGGTCGGAAACTGTCGTAAATCAGAGGGGTGTAATCACCGTGGCGATAGCAGCTGGTGCCGGGGTCGTGAGCATGGCGTCAGCCTGTGGAATAATGTTTCTTTCTGTGGACCTGACATGGCACCACATCAGACACATGGCCCTTAACAACATGGAAGGACATGGAGACTCATGGCAAGACACTGAGGTACAGAGAGGTACAGAGAGGTACAGAGACAGAGAGGTACAGAGAGGTACAGAGAGGTACAGAGAGGTACAGAGAGGTACAGAGAGGTAGAGAGAGGTAGAGAGAGGTAGAGAGATGGACTTGTTCTGTTCTCAGTTCAGAACAAAAGTGAAGTGACTTTAATTGCTTTAACTAAGGAGAAGGTAGAAATGTTGTAGGAGGATGAGCAGAGAGAGTGACTTATGTTGTCTTTGGCGAGATCATGTTTATACAGCAACTGTCTCTTATCCCCCCCTCTCTCTCACTCTCCCCTTCTCTCCCCTCTCTCTCTCCCCTCCTCTCTCCTCTCTCCCTCCCTCTCATGTATTCCCACTCTGAGTGCTGTCCTCATGGTGAGCTCTGTGGTACGTATCATTTCTCTACTCCTGTCTGTCAGTGTACCCACGTCTGTAAACCCTGACTACATGACAGGGCCCCAGACATACTGACAGACACAGGGCCTAGGGGGTGAGCTGCACACTGTGGCCCTACTGACAGACAGAGGGCCTGGATAGTGAGCTGCGCACTGGGGCCCAGGCCCTGACAGAGAGAAGAGTGACTTAATGAGTTCTCTTACACACTCAGTCACCCACTGAGGCAAAACGACCATTACTCACAGGACTAATGTTTTCACTCACAAGATTCAGACCCCATACCTCCATCCTCTCTCCTTCCTCTCTCTCTCCTCTCTTCTCTCCCTCTTCTCCTCTCTCCCTCCTCTCCTCTCTCCCTCCAACCCCTCGACCTCCTCTTCTTTCTCCCTCCAACCCCTCGACCTCCTCTTCTTTCTCCCTCCAACCCCTCGACCTCCTCTTCTTTCTCCCTCCAACCCCTCGACCTCCTCTTCTTTCTCCCTCCAACCCCTCAACCTCCTCTTCTTTCTCCCTCCAACCCCTCGACCTCCTCTTCTTTCTCCCTCCAACCCGCCTCTCTTCTCTCCTCTCTCCCTCCAACCCCTCGACCTCCTCTTCTTTCTCCCTCCAACCCGCCTCTCTTCTCTCCTCTCTCCCTCCTCTCCTCTCTCCCTCCAACCCCTCGACCTCCTCTTCTTTCTCCCTCCAACCCGCCTCTCTTCTCTCCTCTCTCCCTCCTCTTCTTTCTCCCTCCAACCCCTCGACCTCCTCTTCTTTCTCCCTCCAACCCGCCTCTCTTCTCTCCTCTCTCCCTCCAACCCCTCGACCTCCTCTTCTTTCTCTCTCCAACCCCTCGACCTCCTCTTCTTTCTCCCTCCAACCCGCCTCTCTTCTCTCCTCTCTCCCTCTTCTCCTCTCTCCCTCCTCTCCTCTCTCCCTCCAACCCCTCGACCTCCTCTTCTTTCTCCCTCCAACCCGCCTCTCTTCTCTCCTCTCTCCCTCCTCTCCTCTCTCCCTCCAACCCCTCGACCTCCTCTTCTTTCTCCCTCCAACCCGCCTCTCTTCTCTCCTCTCTCCCTCTTCTCCTCTCTCCCTCCTCTCCTCTCTCCCTCCAACCCCTCGACCTCCTCTTCTTTCTCCCTCCAACCCGCCTCTCTTCTCTCCTCTCTCCCTCCTCTCCTCTCTCCCTCCAACCCCTCGACCTCCTCTTCTTTCTCCCTCCAACCCGCCTCTCTTCTCTCCTTTCTCCCTCTTCTCCTCTCTCCCTCCTCTCCTCTCTCCCTCCAACCCCTCGACCTCCTCTTCTTTCTCCCTCCAACCCGCCTCTCTTCTCTCCTCTCTCCCATCCTATTTCCCTCCCTCACGTTTTGTCACATCAGACTAATATGTTTTAAGTCATACAAACCCTTTAATCTTCTCTCTCCCTCCCTCATTCACTCCTCCCTCCTCTGCCTTTAACCTCTTCCCTGTCCCTCCTCTCCTCACTTTTCAATGTTTTTCCGCTCCCAGCTACTATCCAATCAGATCCACATTGACATTATCCCACCCCTAGTTAGCCACAATTGACTTAAAAAGCCAAACGTAACACAATATCTGCCAATTAATTTCCAGCAATGCTGCCCGTCTGCCCCTGTAGACAAAGAATTTCCCCAAAACCTTCTCAATTAAATGTTACTGCAGAGTAAGCTTACCTGGCAGAATGATATCATGAGTATTTGTATTAATCGGGTGGGATTTTGTTTTGCAAAGTCTGTCAGGACATATGCAGTAGCAAAAACATCACTAGACCAGGTTCATTAATCTCTTGCAAAAAATGAAGGGGTATGTATTACAACGTCCCTTTTCCAGCCCTAAAAGTGTTCTTTCCTTTCACAATTTCAGTGTTTCTCTATGAATAATTGTAATTTTGACAGTGTAAAATGGAGAAAACGGAATTTGGGAAAGTACTACTGGTTGTTATGCTTTATAATTCCCTTCATCACAGAATCAGAGAGAAAGTAGCACAGAATCAGAGAGAAAGTGGCACAGGATCAGAGAAAGTAGCACAGGATCAGAGAAAGTGGCACAGGATCAGAGAAAGTAGCACAGGATCAGAGAAAGTAGCACAGGATCAGAGAAAGTAGCACAGGATCAGAGAAAGTAGCACAGGATCAGAGAAAGTAGCACAGGATCAGAGAAAGTGGCACAGGATCAGAGAAAGTAGCACAGGATCAGAGAAAGTAGCACAGGATCAGAGAAAGTAGCACAGGATCAGAGAGAAAGTAGCACAGGATCAGAGAGAAAGTAGTCTTTCTGTAAACTCTTTCTCTCTCTCTCTTTCTTTTTGTGGCTTTGGCTCCCCCTCCACTATCCTTTACTATCCTTTAATTGCAAGGCTGTTCACTCTTTAGGTTGGGGGTCTAAACCAGTCAACTATACGGGACAGTCTCAACTTTCAGCTTTCAATTTGCTGCTCTACTGTAATTTTACAGTATTTTACAGTAATCAAGTCTCCGTATAAATGCACCTGCACTGTGATAGTCTCAGAGGTCCGTTAAAAGCGCAGAGAGCATCATGAAGAACAAGGAACACACCAGGCAGGTCCGAGATACTGTTGTGAAGAAGTTTAAAGCCGGATTTGGATACAAAAAGATTTCCCAATCTTTAAACATCCCAAGGAACACTGTGCAAGCGATAATATTGAAATGGAAGGAGTATCAGACCACTGCAAATCTACCAAGACCTGGCCGTCCCTCTAAACTTTCAGCTCATACAAGGAGAAGACTGATCAGAGATGCAGCCAAGAGGCCCATGATCACTCTGGATGAACTGCAGAGATCTACAGCTGAGGTGGGAGACTCTGTCCATAGGACAACAATCAGTCGTATATTGCACAAATCTGGCCTTTATGGAAGAGTGGCAAGAAGAAAGCCATTTCTTAAAGATATCCATAAAAAGTGTTGTTTAAAGTTTGCCACAAGCCACCTGGGAGACACGCCAAACATGTGGAAGAAGGTGCTCTGGTCAGATGAAACCAAAATTGAACTTTTTGGCAACAATGCAAAACGTTATGTTTGGCGTAAAAGCAACACAGCTCATCACCCTGAACACACACCATCCCCACTGTCAAACATGGTGATGGCAGCATCAAGGTTTGGGCCTGCTTTTCTTCAGCAGGGACAGGGAAGATGGTTAAAATTGATGGGAAGATGGATGGAGCCAAATACAGGACCATTCTGGAAGAAAACCTGGTGGAGTCTGCAAAAGACCTGAGACTGGGACGGAGATTTGTCTTCCAACAAGACAATGATCCAAAACATAAAGCAAAATCTACAATGGAATGGTTCAAAAATAAACATATCCAGGTGTTAGAATGGCCAAGTCAAAGTCCAGACCTGAATCCAATCGAGAATCTGTGGAAAGAACTGAAAACGGCTATTCACAAATGCTCTCCATCCAACCTCACTGAGCTCGAGCTGTTTTGCAAGGAGGAATGGGAAAAAATTTCAGTCTCTCGATGTGCAAAACTGATAGAGACATACCCCAAGCGACTTACAGCTGTAATCGCAGCAAAAGGTGGCGCTACAAAGTATTAACTTAAGGGGGCTGAATAATTTTGCACGCCCAATTTTTCCGTTTTTGATTTGTTAAAAAAGTTTGAAATATCCAATAAATGTCGTTCCACTTCATGATGGTGTCCCACTTGTTGTTGATTCTTCACAAAAAAATACAGTTTTATATCTTCATGTTTGAAGCCTGAAATGTGGCAAACGGTCACAAAGTTCAAGGGGGCCGAATACTTTCGCAAGGCACTGTATATGGTGCACAACTTTTTACCAGGCCCTATGGGTGCACTTAATAGGGAATAGAGTGCCATGTGGGATGCTGCCTCTGTCTGTATAAGTAATTGCCGGCCATTTTAACTGAACCTCCATTATATCCCAGGTATGAGTCTGCCATCTTGTTCTCATGTTACCTGGAAACCCCTCTAAGTGAGCTGTCTGATTGGGTAATAGTTGTAGAGTGGCTATTTAATGGCAGTAGGAGCATCCTCCAGGGTCAGAGGTTCAGGGTCAACTGTTGCCACAATCCCAGGTTCCAGGCTTGGGTCATAAAAGAAAGCTCTCAGCGGCTGGGGAGAGGAGTTGAGGGGGGTTCTGGTTAGGGGGGGGGGTAATAGATTGGGGGAGAATACAGGTGCATATTTCACCTGGAGAGGAAACGGGGTTGACAGTTAACAACCAATCCTGGATTAGCACCTTGGTGGGTGAGAGTGTGTGGGGGGTTAATGTGGCAGGCTTTTAGTGTCATTAGTATAGATATAGATGTGTAGCTATTTCTGTTGTGTGTTTCTATGCTATATCTCTCTAGCAATCTCACAACAGCAGTGTGTCAGGTGATGATTATTTGCAGAAGGCAGGAGTACATTTTATTTTTATCACTCTCTTTTATTTTTTTCACCGTTTTCCACTAACAGCCAGGTAACAGGAGACCCGACTTCGCCGGAAAAATGTATAAAAAATAATAAATCGAAAGAGGGTAAGGAAGGCAAGCAGAATGCGTGTGTGAATGGACAGTCTCATTGGTTTTATAGCAGGATAAGAGTATGGCATTATAACCATATTCCTCCTTGACAACTATTAAACTAACTAGTGACGTAACCACGACGACCCATGGCGTCACTCCTTGTTCTAGTATCCATTGACGACTGTATCGGTGAGGGAGAGGGACGGACGGTGAGAGAGAGGGAAAGGGACGGACGGTGAGAGAGAGGAAGAGGGACGGACTGCCGGTTGGTGGGAGAGAGGGAGAGGGACGGACGGTGAGAGAGGGGGAGAGGGACGGACGGACAGTGAGAGAGAGGGAGAGGGAAACGGACGGTGAGGGAGGGAGAGAGGGACGGACGGTTGGTGGGAGAGGGGGAGAGGGACCGACGGTGAAAGAGGAGAAGAGGGACGGAAGGACGGACCGTGAGAGAGGGGGAGAGAGAGGGACGGACGGTGAGAGAGAGTGAGAAGGACGGACGGTTGGTGGAAGAGGTACGGACCGTGAGAGAGGGGGTGAGGGACGGACGGACGGTGAGAGAGGGGGAGAGGGACGGACGGACGGTGAGAGAGGGGGAGAGGGACGGAAGGACGGACCGTGAGAGAGGGGGAGAGAGAGGGCCAGACTGTGTGAGAGGTGGAGAGAGACGGATGGACAGTGAGAGAGGGGGAGAGGGACGGACGGACCGTGAGAGGGGGAGAGGGACGGACGGACCGTGAGAGAGAGTGAGAAGGACGGACGGACTGTGAGAGAGAGTGAGAAGGACGGACAGACCGTGAGAGAGAGTGAGAAGGACGGACGGTTGGTGGAAGAGGAACGTATGGTGAGAGAGTGGGTGAGGGACGGATGGTGAGAGAGTGGGTGAGGGACGGATGGTGAGAGAGGGGGTGAGGGACGGAAGGTGAGAGAGGGTGAGGGACGGATGGAAGGTGTGAGAGAGTGAGGGACGGACGGACGGTTGGTGGGAGAGTGACGGATGGACGGTGCGAGAAGGGGAAAGGGACGGACAGACCGTGAGAGAGGGGAGAGGGACGGACGGACGGTGAGAGAGGGGGAGAGGGACGTACGGACGGTGAGAGAGGGGGAGAGGGACGTACGGATGGTGAGAGAGGTGGAGAGGGACGGACGGTGAGAGAGGGGGTGAGTGACGGACGGTGAGAGAGGGGGTGAGGATGGAAGGTGAGAGAGGGTGAGGATGGACGGACGGCGAGAGAGGGGGAGAGGGACGGACGGTGAGAGAGGGGGTGAGTGACGGACGGTGAGAGAGGGGGTGAGGGATGGAAGGTGAGAGAGGGTGAGGGACGGACGGAAGGTGTGAGAGAGTGAGGGACGGACGGACGGTTGGTGGGAGAGGGACGGACGGACGGTGAGAGAGGGGGAGAGGGACGGACGGACCGTGAGAGAGAGTGAGAAGGACGGACGGTTGGTGGAAGAGGGACGGACGGTGAGAGAGGGGGTGAGGGACGGAAGTTGAGAGAGGATGAGGGACGGACGGTGAGAGAGAGCGCGGTAGAGGGACGGACGGACGGTTGGTGGGAGAGGGATGGACGGACGGTGCGAGAAGGGGAGAGGGACGGACGGACGGTGAGAGAGGGGGAGAGGGACGGACGGTGAGAGAGGGGGTGAGTGACGGACGGTGAGAGAGGGGGTGAGTGACGGACGGTGAGAGAGGGTGAGGGATGGACGGACGGTGAGAGAGGGGGAGAGGGACGGGCGGTGAGAGAGGGGGTGAGTGATGGACGGTGAGAGAGGGGGTGAGGGATGGAAGGTGAGAGAGGGGGTGAGGGATGGAAGGTGAGAGAGGGTGAGGGACGGACGGACGGTTGGTGGGAGAGGGACGGACGGACGGTGCGAGAGGGGGAGAGGGACGGACGGATGGTGAGAGAGGGGGAGAGGGACGGACGGACCGTGAGAGAGAGTGAGAAGGACGGACGGTTGGTGGAAGAGGGACGGACGGTGAGAGAGGGGGTGAGGGACGGAAGTTGAGAGAGGGTGAGGGACGGACGGTGAGAGAGAGCGGTAGAGGGACGGACGGACGGTTGGTGGGAGAGGGATGGACGGATGGTGCGAGAAGGGGAGAGGGACGGACGGACGGTGCGAGAAGGGGAGAGGGACGGACGGACGGTGAGAGAGGGGGAGAGGGATGGACGGACGGTGAGAGAGGGGGAGAGGGACGGACAGACGGTGAGAGAGGGGGAGAGGGACGGACAGACGGTGAGAGAGGGGGAGAGGGACGGACGGACGGTGAGAGAGGGGGAGAGGGATGGACGGACGGTGAGAGAGGGGGAGAGGGACGGACAGACGGTGAGAGAGGGGGAGAGGGACGGACAGACGGTGAGAGAGGGGGAGAGGGACGGACGGACGGTGAGAGAGGGGGAGAGGGATGGACGGACGGTGAGAGAGGGGGAGAGGGACGGACAGACGGTGAGAGAGGGGGAGAGGGACGGACAGACGGTGAGAGAGGGGGAGAGGGATGGACGGACGGTGAGAGAGGGGGAGAGGGACGGACAGACGGTGAGAGAGGGGGAGAGGGACGGACGGACGGTGAGAGAGGGGTAAAGAGGGACGGACAGTGAGAGAGAGGGAAAGGTGGACAGAGAGAGAGGGAAAGGTGGACAGAGAGAGAGGGAAAGGTGGACAGAGAGAGAGGGAAAGGTGGACAGAGAGAGAGAGGGAAAGGTGGACGGTGAGAGAGAGGGAAAGGTGGACGGTGAGAGAGAGGGAAAGGTGGACGGTGAGGGAAAGGTGGACGGTCGGTGAGTGAGAGAGGGAAAGGTGGACGGACGGTGAGTGAGAGAGGGAAAGGTGGACGGACGGTGGGAAAGTGGACGAGAGGGAAAGGTGGACGGAGGGAAAGGTGGACGGACGGTGAGTGAGAGAGGGAAAGGTGGACGGACGGTGAGTGAGAGAGGGAAAGGTGGACGGACGGTGTGAGAGAAGGAAAGGTGGACGGACGGTGAGAGAGGGAAAGGTGGACGGACGGTGAGTGAGGGAAAGGTGGACGGACGGTGAGTGAGTGAGAGAGGGGAAAGGTGGACGGACGGTGAGTGAGTGAGAGAGAGAGAGAGGGAAAGGTGGACGGACGGTGAGTGAGAGAGAGAGGGAAAGGTGGACGGACGGTGAGTGAGAGAGAGAGGGAAAGGTGGACGGACGGTGAGTGAGAGAGAGAGGGAAAGGTGGACGGACGGTGAGTGAGAGAGAGAGAGGGAAAGGTGGACGGACGGTGAGTGAGTGAGAGAGAGAGGGAAAGGTGGACGGACGGTGAGTGAGAGAGAGAGGGAAAGGTGGACGGACGGTGAGTGAGAGAGAGAGGGAAAGGTGGACGGACGGTGAGTGAGTGAGAGAGGGAAAGGTGGACAGTGGGAGAGGGCAGAGAAGAAAAGAAGGATGAGACAGGAGAGAGAGAATTCACTGTATATATACATCAATTGACATTTGTAATGTCTTTATTCTTTTGGAACTTCTGTGGTTGTAATGTTTACTGTTCATTTTTATTGTTTATTTCACTTTTGTATATTATCTGCTTATCTACTAAACATGTCAATAAAGCCCCTTGAATTCAATTCCTCAACATCAGAACGTCCTGTTCTGGGATAAATCACCAGAGGACTCCTTCTTTCTTCCCTCCTTTCCTCCCTCGCTCTTTACCTCACACCCTCTAGCATCTCTCTCCACTTCTTCAATAATCACCTCGACCTAACCCTCCCCTCCTTTCCTCCCTCGCTCTTTACCTCACACCCTCTAGCATCTCTCTCCACTTCTTCAATAATCACCTCGACCTAACCCTCCCCTCCTTTCCTCCCTCGCTCTTTACCTCACACCCTCTAGCATCTCTCTCCACTTCTTCAATAATCACCTCGACCTAACCCTCCCCTCCTTTCCTCCCTCGCTCTTTACCTCACACCCTCCAGCATCTCTCTCCACTTCTTCAATAATCACCTCGACCTAACCCTCCCCTCCTTTCCTCCTCGCTCTTTACCTCACACCCTCTAGCATCTCTCTCTCCACTTCTTCAATAATCACCTCGACCTAACCCTCCCCTCCTTTCCTCTCTCGCTCTTTACCTCACACCCTCTAGCATCTCTCTCCACTTCTTCAATAATCACCTCGACCTAACCCTCCCCTCCTTTCCTCCCTCGCTCTTTACCTCACACCCTCTAGCATCTCTCTCCACTTCTTCAATAATCACCTCGACCTAACCCTCCCTCCTTTCCTCCTTCGCTCTTTACCTCACACCCTCTAGCATCTCTATCTCCACTTCTTCAATAATCACCTCGACCTAACCCTCCCCTCCTTTCCTCCCCCTCTCGCTCTTTACCTCACACCCTCTAGCATCTCTCTCTCCACTTCTTCAATAATCACCTCGACCTAACCCTCCCCTCCTTTCCTCCCTCGCTCTTTACCTCACACCCTCTAGCATCTCTCTCCACTTCTTCAATAATCACCTCGACCTAACCCTCCCCTCCTTTCCTCCCTCGCTCTTTACCTCACACCCTCTAGCATCTCTCTCTCCACTTCTTCAATAATCACCTCGACCTAACCCTTCCCTCCTTTCCTCCCTCGCTCTTTACCTCACACCCTCTAGCATCTCTCTCCACTTCTTCAATAATCACCTCGACCTAACCCTTCCCTCCTTTCCTCCCTCGCTCTTTACCTCACACCCTCTAGCATCTCTCTCCACTTCTTCAATAATCACCTCAACCTAACCCTCCCCTCCTTTCCTCCCTCGCTCTTTACCTCACACCCTCTAGCATCTCTCTCCACTTCTTCAATAATCACCTCGACCTAACCCTCCCCTCCTTTCCTCCCTCACTCTTTAACTCACACCCTCTAGCATCTCTCTCCACTTCTTCAATAATCACCTCGACCTAACCCTTCCCTCCTTTCCTCCCTCGCTCTTTACCTCACACCCTCTAGCATCTCTCTCTCCACTTCTTCAATAATCACCTCGACCTAACCCTTCCCTCCTTTCCTCCCTCGCTCTTTACCTCACACCCTCTAGCATCTCTCTCTCCACTTCTTCAATAATCACCTCGACCTAACCCTTCCCTCCTTTCCTCCCTCGCTCTTTACCTCACACCCTCTAGCATCTCTCTCCACTTCTTCAATAATCACCTCGACCTAACCCTTCCCTCCTTTCCTCCCTCGCTCTTTACCTCACACCCTCTAGCATCTCTCTCTCCACTTCTTCAATAATCACCTCGACCTAACCCTTCCCTCCTTTCCTCCCTCGCTCTTTACCTCACACCCTCTAGCATCTCTCTCTCCACTTCTTCAATAATCACCTCGACCTAACCCTTCCCTCCTTTCCTCCCTCGCTCTTTACCTCACACCCTCTAGCATCTCTCTCTCCACTTCTTCAATAATCACCTCGACCTAACCCTTCCCTCCTTTCCTCCCTCGCTCTTTACCTCACACCCTCTAGCATCTCTCTCTCCACTTCTTCAATAATCACCTCGACCTAACCCTTCCCTCCTTTCCTCCCTCGCTCTTTACCTCACACCCTCTAGCATCTCTCTCTCCACTTCTTCAATAATCACCTCGACCTAACCCTTCCCTCCTTTCCTCCCTCGCTCTTTACCACATACCCTCTAGCATCTCTCTCTCCACTTCTTCAATAATCACCTCGACCTAACCCTTCCCTCCTTTCCTCCCTCGCTCTTTACCTCACACCCTCTAGCATCTCTCTCTCCACTTCTTCAATAATCACCTCGACCTAACCCTTCCCTCCCTCCTCCAGACCTTTATCAATTTCTTTCTCCTTCCTCCATCTTTTCCTCAGAGCTCACATCTTTCCCTGCCCCCCTCTCTCCCCCTCTTTCTCTCTACATCTCTTCCTCTCTTCCTCTCTCTGTCTACTCTATCTGTCCCTGTCCTGACTCTTCCTCCTCTGTGGTCCAGTGCTTGTCCCAGCTGGATTGATGACATTCTCCTTTCGTCATTGTCCCTCATTCTCTGACATAATTCTCTCTCTCAATTAAAGGGAGACCAGATCAGAACACACACACACACACACTGAGCAATGCATGCACACACACACATAGAAAGAAGCACACACATAGATCTCAGTAAGACAAGAGCAACGCCGTAGCCCACTCCTACACCAAAGGCATCTGCTAGGCAGGGCTGATAACCAAGAAGGCCAAAAGTTATGAGCGTTTGTAGCTCTAGAAACCTGATTCTTTTAAAGTCACCTCCCTGTTTACATTTTCCCAGAGGTCGAATGCTCCCCTCTCATCCCACTCAGGTCATGTGGTAGATCAAAGGTGAAGGGTTACAGGCTGCTCCTCCTAGAGGGAGGGTTGTGGTGTTGGAGGTCTCTGGGTAGAGGCGAGGGGTTTTAATTTGAGAAGGAGAGCCTCACATCTGGTCGAGGAGAAAAGCTAATTTGGAGGAAAAACAAGAATGTTTTTATTTCCCAGGAGAGAAGTGGAACTCTAAAGTTGAACCAGTTCGAGAGAGCCACACTACTGAGGCATCCTGTGTAGTCATCCTGGATCCTAACTGGGATGTTGTTGTCTGGAGAACTGCCTTTCCTCTATCTCTCTTACATATACACATGCAGTGTAGCAGACCAACTTTAGCATATCTGACTGTGTGATAGCGAGCGAAAAACAGACAGACTGGTGGAAGAGCGAGAGGGAGAAAGAGAGAAGCAGGGAGACAGTAGGTTTCTTTCTTCCTTCGGGTCTCAGTTAATCAAAAAAAATAATTTTTTGTTTCAGCTGCAGCCAAACCTAATCAAAGCCCAATTCCCTAAATTGACGAGGTGCTCGCCAACCTTCTCTCTTCCTCAGAAACGTGCTGTATCTGTTGAGCATCTCCCTCCTGACAACCAGAACACACAACACACACACACACACACACACACACACACACACACACACACACACACACACACACACACACACACACACACACACACAGAGAGAGAGAGCTACAGCTGGGCCCTTTTTCAGCAGTACAGTAGCCATTTCTCCACCCCTTCTCTGTGACAGTTATTGGGAAGGGGGCACTGCTACAGGAGCCAGCTAGCTCACAGTGGATTTATGCTACACAGGTGCACCCGCTGAGAGTGAGCAGGACACTCACCCACACACACTCTCTCTCTCTCTCACCCACCCACACACACTCTCTCTCTCTCTCTCTCTCTCTCTCTCTCACTCACCCACACACACTCTCTCTCTCTCACCCACACACACTCTCTCTCTCTCTCACTCACACACACACTCTCTCTCTCTCTCTCTCTCACTCACACACACACTCTCTCTCTCTCTCACTCACACACACACTCTCTCTCTCTCTCTCTCACTCACACACACTCTCTCTCTCTCTCTCTCACACACACACTCTCTCTCTCTCTCTCTCTCTCACACACTTACACTCACTCACTCAATCACTCTGTCACGCATGAGGACCGCAAAAGACATGATCGAGTATCACACGTTTAATGTTTGTACCACTCACTAGTCACAATACATTTTAGACAAACACTGACACACACACACTTCAGTTCATACACACACACACACACATACACATCCTACCCTATTCATGTCTTCACCACCCACTTATCTTCCAAACCAGGCTGAAACATCACCCATCTCCTCTGTTTGGGCCACTGGAATTAACCCTTATGATTCTGATTTCTGACTTTTGGCCTTGAATATGACAAAAATGTGTTTAATTTCAACTTTGTTTATTTTCTTCTTTCCCTGCTCTGTTAGAATGCTGCTTTTCTCCAGGAATATGTCTGTCATTTCCTCTGTGTGCTATTTATCCTCGTTTTTTATCCCAAATGCCACCATATTCCCTTTACACGGCACTACTTTCGACCAGGGCCCATAGGGCTCCCGCTGGGCTCTGGTCAAAATTAGTGCTCGATACTAGGGTACCATTGAGGACCTAGTATTCCAATAAGAGCAGGGTTGGAGTGGAGCGGAGGTATGCACCAGGGCCGATCAGGGCGGGGGGGCTTTTTCCTTGGCGTTCTGAAATGGTGTTCCGTAAGGAGCAGGCAGGAATACCGACCAGGGATATGGTTTCCCTCCGGAAATGAGACAAAGACATTCCAAAGGGGAACGTTCGGCTGGTTTACAGTTCTAGAGTGCCTACACAGCTGGCTGCCTTTCTGTGTGCCTGCCTGCCCGCCTGTCTGTCTGTCTGTCTGTCTGCCAGGAATAGGAAATTCTGTCCACGTTGGCTAAACAACCTGTAGAGTTTGAGTTACAGTGGAGCATTTGGGTAGAAAAGGAAAGACATTCCCTTTTTCTCATAGAATTGATTCCTATAATTCCATCTTTAGCTGTGCAGGACTGTAAAATGACGACACTTTTTGGATGTAGAGTTTATGAACTGATAACTTGTTGTTTTATGCAGGTGATCTGGCAGTAACATGTATCTGTTCAGTTAATCTGAGACTGTGCTTGGGCACATGGAATTCATTTAACCTGTTATTGCCCTTGAGGTAATGAAGAGAGCAGGTTGAAGTATGTTATAGTTTTGGTGGGGGGGGGGGGTTACAGTAGCCTAGGGGTGTCTGAACTCTCCAGCTGGGTGGGTGGTTTGGGGGGTTACAGTAGCCTAGGGGTGTTCTGCACTGCAGCTGGGTGGGTGGGTGGGGGGGTTACAGTACCCTAGGGGTGTTCTGCACTGCTGCTGGGTGGGTGGGGGGTTACAGTACCCTAGGGGTGTTCTGCACTCTACAGCTGGATGGGTGGGGGGTTACAGTGGCTGGATGGGGGGTGTTCTGCACTCTACAGCTGGGGGTGGGTGGGGGTAAAAAGTAGCCTAGGGGTTGGGTGTTCTGCACTCTACAGCTGGGTGGGTGGGGGGTTAAAGTAGCCTAGGGGTGTTCTGCACTCTACAGCTGGGTGGGTGGGGGGTTAAAGTAGCCTAGGGGTGTTCTGCACTCTACAGCTGGGTGGGTGGGGGGTTAAAGTAGCCTAGGGGTGTTCTGCACTCTACAGCTGGGGGGGTGGGGGGTTACAGTAGCCGAGGGGTGTTCTGCACTCTGCCGCTGGGTGGTTGGGGGGTTACAGTAGCCTAGGGGTGTTCTGCACTCTGCAGCTGGGTGGTTGGGGGGTTTGAGTAGCCGAGGGGTGTTCTGCACTCTGCCGCTGGGTGGTTGGGGGGTTACAGTAGCCTTGGGGTGTTCTGCACTCTACAGCTGGGCGGGGGGGGGGGGGGGGTTACAGTAGCCTAGGGGTGGTCTGCACTCTGCTGCAGCCTAGGGGTGTTCTGCACTCTGCCGCTGGGTGGTTGGAGGGTTAAAGTAGCCTAGTGGTGTTCTGCCGCTGGGGGATTGGGGGGTTAAAGTAGCCGAGGGGTGTTCTGCACTCTGCCGCTGGGTGGTTGGGGGTTAAAGTAGCCTTGGGGTGTTCTGCACTCTGCAGCTGGGTGGTTGGGGGGTTAAAGTAGCCTAGGGGTGTTCTGCACTCTGCCGCTGGGTGGTTGGGGGGTTAAAGTAGCCTTGGGGTGTTCTGCACTCTGCCGCTGGGTGGTTGGGGGGTTAAAGTAGCCTAGGGGTGTTCTGCACTCTGCAGCTGGGTGGTTGGGGGGGTTAAAGTAGCCTTGGGGTGTTCTGCACTCTGCAGCTGGGTGGTTGGGGGGTTAAAGTAGCCTAGGGGTGTTCTGCACTCTGCAGCTGGGTGGTAATCTCTCTGTCTGTAATGAGAATGTAATACATCCCCCCTCTCTCTGTCTGTAATGAGATAATGTAATAAACCAATGTCATAAATCCCCCTCCATGTCTGTAATGAGATAATGTAATACATCCTCCTCTCTCTGTCTGTAATGAGATAATGTAATACATCCTCCTCTCTCTGTCTGTAATGAGAATGTAATACATCCCCCCTCTCTCTGTCTGTAATGAGATAATGTAATAAACCAATGTCATAAATCCCCCTCCATGTCTGTAATGAGAATGTAATACATCCTCCTCTCTCTGTCTGTAATGAGAATGTAATACATCCTCCTCTCTCTGTCTGCAATGAGAATGTAATACATCCTCCTCTCTCTGTCTGTAATGAGAATGTAATACATCCTCCTCTCTCTGTCTGTAATGAGATAATGTAATACATCCTCCTCTCTCTGTCTGTAATGAGATAATGTAATACATCCTCCTCTCTCTGTCTGTAATGAGAATGTAATACATCCTCCTCTCTCTGTCTGTAATGAGATAATGTAATACATCCCTCCTCTCTCTGTCTGTAATGAGAATGTAATACATCCTCCTCTCTCTGTCTGTAATGAGATAATGTAATACATCCTCCTCTCTCTGTCTGTAATGAGATAATGTAATACATCCTCCTCTCTCTGTCTGTAATGAGATAATGTAATACATCCCCCCCTCTCTCTGTCTGTAATGAGATAATGTAATACATCCCCCCTCTCTCTGTCTGTAATGAGATAATGTAATAAACCAATGTCATAAATCCCCCTCCATGTCTGTAATGAGAATGTAATACATCCTCCTCTCTCTGTCTAATGAGAATGTAATACATCCTCCTCTCTCTGTCTAATGAGAATGTAATACATCCTCCTCTCTCTGTCTGTAATGAGAATGTAATACATCCTCCTCTCTCTGTCTGTAATGAGATAATATAATACATCCCCCCTCTCTCTGTCTGTAATGAGATAATGTAATACATCCCCTCTCTATGTCTGTAATGAGATAATGTAATACATCCCCCTTCTCTCTGTCTGTAATGAGATAATGGAATACATCCCCCTCTCTCTGTCTGTAATGAGATAATGTAATACATCCCTCCTCTCTCTGTCTGTAATGAGATAATGTAATACATCCTCCTCTCTCTGTCTGTAATGAGATAATGTAATACATCCTCCTCTCTCTGTCTGTGATGAGATAATGTAATACATCCCCCTCTCTCTGTCTGTAATGAGATAATGTAATACATCCCCCTCTCTCTGTCTGTGATGAGATAATGTAATACATCCTCCTCTCTCTGTCTGTAATGAGATAATGTAATACATCCTCCTCTCTCTGTCTGTGATGCGATAATGTAATACATCCCCCTCTCTCTGTCTGTAATGAGATGATGTAATACATCCCCCTCTCTCTGTCTGTGATGAGATAATGTAATACATCCCCCCTCTCTCTGTCTGTAATGAGATAATGTAATACATCCCCCCTCTCTCTGTCTGTAATGAGATAATGTAATACATCCTCCTCTCTCTGTCTGTAATGAGATAATGTAATACATCATCCTCTCTCTGTCTGTAATGAGATAATGTAATACATCCTCCTCTCTCTGTCTGTAATGAGATAATGTAATACATCCCCCTCTCTCTGTCTGTAATGAGATAATGTAATACATCCTCCTCTCTCTGTCTGTAATGAGATAATGTAATACATCATCCTCTCTCTGTCTGTAATGAGATAATGTAATACATCCTCCTCTCTCTGTCTGTAATGAGATAATGTAATACATCCCCCTCTCTCTGTCTGTTATGAGACAATGTAATAAACCAATGTCATAAATCTCCCTCCATGTCTGTATTGAGATAATGTAATACATCCTCCTCTCTCTGTCTGTAATGAGAATGTAATACATCCCCCCTCTCTCTGTCTGTAATGAGATAATGTAATAAACCAATGTCATAAATCCCCCTCCATGTCTGTAATGAGATAATGGAATAAATCTTCCGCTCTCTCTCTCTCTCTGTAATGGGATAATGAAATAAATCCTCTCTGTCTGTAATGAGAATGGTATAAATCATCTCTCTGTAATGAGAATGGAATAAATCATCTCTCTGTAATGAGAATGGAATAAATCATCTCTCTGTAATGAGAATGGAATAAATCATCTCTCTGTAATGAGAATGGAATAAATCATCTCTCTGTAATGAGAATGGTATAAATCATCTCTCTGTAATGAGAATGGAATAAATCATCTCTCTGTAATGAGAATGGAATAAATCATCTCTCTGTAATGAGAATGGAATAAATCATCTCTCTGTAATGAGAATGGAATAAATCATCTCTCTGTAATGAGAATGGAATAAATCATCTCTCTGTAATGAGAATGGTATAAATCATCTCTCTGTAATGAGAATGGAATAAATCATCTCTCTGTAATGAGAATGGAATAAATCATCTCTCTGTAATGAGAATGGAATAAATCATCTCTCTGTAATGAGAATGGTATAAATCATCTCTCTGTAATGAGAATGGAATAAATCATCTCTCTGTAATGAGAATGGAATAAATCATCTCTCTGTAATGAGAATGGTATAAATCATCTCTCTGTAATGAGAATGGTATAAATCATCTCTCTGTAATGAGAATGGAATAAATCATCTCTCTGTAATGAGAATGGAATAAATCGTCTCTCTGTAATGAGAATGGAATAAATCATCTCTCTGTAATGAGAATGGAATAAATCATCTCTCTGTAATGAGAATGGAATAAATCATCTCTCTGTAATGAGAATGGAATAAATCTTTCTCTTTGTGTGTAATGTGATACTGGAATAAATCATCCTCTTTCTAATGAGATGGAATAAATCCACTTCTCTGTCTGTAATGAGATAATGTAATAAGTCGTCCTTTCTGTCTAATGAGAAAACGGAATAAATCCTCTCTCTATAATGAGATCGTGGAATAAATCCTCTCTCTATAATGAGATCGTGGAATAAATCCTCTGCTCTCTAATGAGAATGTAATAAGTCCACGTCTGTAATGAGATCATGGAATAAATCCTCCTCTCTCCCTGTCTGTAATGAGTTAATGGAATAAATCCTCCTCTCTCCCTGTCTGTAATGAGATAATGGAATAAATCATCCTCTCTCCCTGTCTGTAATGAGATCATGGAATAAATCCTCCTCTCTCCCTGTCTGTAATGAGATCATGGAATAAATCCTCCTCTCTCCCTGTCTGTAATGAGTTAATGGAATAAATCCTCCTCTCTCCCTGTCTGTAATGAGTTAATGGAATAAATCCTCCTCTCTCCCTGTCTGTAATGAGATAATGGAATAAGTCCTCTGTAATGAGATAATGAAATAAATCCTCTTTCTGTCTGTATTGAGAATGTAATACACCCCGTCTATGATGAGCTAATGTAATACATCTTCCTCTCTCTGTCTGTAATGAGATAATGGATAAATCCCCTCCTCTCTGTGTCTGTAGTGAGATAATGGAATAAATCCACTCTGTAATGAGATAATGGAATAAGTACTCTGCTCTGTCTGTAATGAGTTAATGTAATACATTCTCATCTATTCTCACCTGTCTGTAATGAGTTAATGGAATAAATCCTCCTCTCTGTAATGAGATAATGGAATAAATCCTCCTCTGTAATGAGATAATGGAATAAATCCTCCTCTCTGTAATGAGATAATGGAATAAATCCTCCTCTCTGTAATGAGTTAATGGAATAAATCCTCCTCTCTGTAATGAGTTAATGGAATAAATCCTCCTCTCTGTAATGAGTTAATGGAATAAATCCTCCTCTGTAATGAGTTAATGGAATAAATCCTCCTCTCTGTAATGAGTTAATGGAATAAATCCTCCTCTCTGTAATGAGTTAATGGAATAAATCCTCCTCTCTGTAATGAGATAATGGAATAAATCCTCCTCTCTGTAATGAGATAATGGAATAAATCCTCCTCTCTGTAATGAGATAATGGAATAAATCCTCCTCTCTGTAATGAGATAATGGAATAAATCCTCCTCTCTGTAATGAGATAATGGAATAAATCCTCCTCTCTGTAATGAGATAATGGAATAAATCCTCCTCTCTGTAATGAGATAATGGAATAAATCCTCCTCTCTGTAATGAGTTAATGGAATAAATCCTCCTCTCTGTAATGAGATAATGGAATAAATCCTCCTCTCTGTAATGAGATAATGGAATAAATCCTCCTCTCTGTAATGAGATAATGGAATAAATCCTCCTCTGTAATGAGTTAATGGAATAAATCCTCCTCTCTGTAATGAGATAATGGAATAAATCCTCCTCTCTGTAATGAGTTAATGGAATAAATCCTCCTCTCTGTAATGAGTTAATGGAATAAATCCTCCTCTCTGTAATGAGATAATGGAATAAATCCTCCTCTCTGTAATGAGTTAATGGAATAAATCCTCCTCTCTGTAATGAGTTAATGGAATAAATCCTCCTCTCTGTAATGAGTTAATGGAATAAATCCTCCTCTCTGTAATGAGTTAATGGAATAAATCCTCCTCTCTGTAATGAGTTAATGGAATAAATCCTCCTCTCTGTAATGAGTTAATGGAATAAATCCTCCTCTCTGTAATGAGATAATGGAATAAATCATCCTCTCTGTCTGTAATGAGATAATGAAATAAATCCTCTCTGTCTGTAATGGGATAATGTAATAAATCCTCTTCTGTCTGTAATGAGATCATGCTCAGCTGGCTTTCTAGGGGGGAGTAAGAGTAGCTTGAATACAGTGTATTGTTTTTACATGTGGTCTCTGTCACACTGGTCTCTGACCCCTCCACCTTCCGATGTCCCTGTGTGTAGTTGTGTGTCATCACCAAGTTGTCTTAATTTCTCTGTTGAGGAGGGACACATAATGCCCTTAACAGTGACAGACCATTACCCCCCCCCCCCCAACACACACGCACACACACCCTTCCTGCCCCCTCCTGAGGTGATTGATGGCTACCCCCTCACCCCTTCAGATGCAAAGCATTTTGTGTGTTCAGCTGTGTGTCCCAGACCTGAAGCCTGGTCGGCGCCAGTGACAGCAGCTGTCCACAATTCACACAAGTTAAAAACATGAATATGTGTGCATGCTTGTGTATCAGAGCGTATAGTTTGTAGCAACAAACATGCATTCAGTTGAGCAGCTTTTGTCCCTGACTCTCACCACACCTCGATGATGTCACCATCACAGTTGGTGTTTGGCTGTTGTCTTGGGTGTGTGATGATTCTGTCTGTTGATACATGTTTTGTGCTATTATAAGAATTGAGAGGGAGGAGCGAGAGACAGGGAGAAACAGGGAGATGGGAGAAAGAGGGAGTAGGGGAAGACGGAGAAGTAAGACAGGGAGACGGAGAAGGGAGAGACAGGGAGACAGAGAGAGGAGAGACAGGGAGATGGAGAGACGGAAGAAGTGGGGAGAGAGAGGGAGACAGAGAGGGAGAGACGGAGAGATAGGGGAGACGGAGAAGGGGAGAGAGAGGGAGACGGAGAAGGGAGAGACAGGGAGACGGAGAAGGGAGAGACAGGGACAGGGAGAAGGGAGAAAGGGGGAGATGGCGAATGGGGAGACGGAGAAGGGAGAGAGAGGGAGACGGAGAAGTGAGAGACGGGGAGATGGAGAGACGGAAGAAGTGGGCAAGCGAGAGATAGTGTGTGTGCATGTGTGTGTGTGCGTGTATGAGAGAGAGGTAGAGAAATGGTTATCAGTATCGTTTAATTACTTACAGCCGCTGATGGTCACGTTATACCTCCAGGGCGTTGTTATGCCAACAATTACCCTGACCACACACACACCATTACTTTGAAAAAGCCCCCGTGGCTGTAGTCTTTCACCGGATCACTCTGGTGGTCTCTCCTCCTCCTGTTCTCTCTCCTCCTTCTGTTCTTTCTCCTCTTTCTCTATGGGAAAGAGTCTGGGAGAAAATGATACGCTGATACACAGAGAGAGGAGAGGGAGGCAAGGAGATCATCTTTCCTTTGTTCAAAGTTATCTGGTTTAATTTGTATTTTGGTAGAAGGCAGAGCTGCTGATTCTGAGGTTGTTTGAATTGGTGTGGATTATTATTCTGCCTAATTGTCTTTTAATGAGGTTTTAACTCGGGTATGTAAAACCCCGGCTGGGGCTCTAACACCCACCACCAAACCAGATTCTCCTCCTGCCCCCGTTCACCACTCCCACTGTGTGTGTATTCAGACCATTCCCCCTGGTGAACCCCTTTGCAGTCATGTTGTGTGTGTGTGTGTGTGTGTGTGTATTTCTGTGCATCTTAATTATACCCATCAACATAATGCAGGCATTAGCACAACTAAATCCCTACCATGCCTATACACACAAACATAATTACACAGTTCACACACACACATACATAATCACACAGTTCACACACACATACATGCATAACCACACAGTTCACATGCATAATCACACAGTTCACACACACATACATAATCACACAGTTCACATACACATACATAATCACACAGTTCACACACACACATACATAATCACACAGTTCACACACACATACATGCATAACCACACAGTTCACATGCATAATCACACAGTTCACACACACATACATAATCACACAGTTCACATACACATACATAATCACACAGTTCACACACACACATACATAATCACACAGTTCACACACACATACATGCATAACCACACAGTTCACATGCATAATCACACAGTTCACACACACACATACATAGCCACACAGTTCACATACATAATCACACAGTTCACACACACATACATAATCACACAGTTCACATACACATACATAATCACACAGTTCACATACATAATCACACAGTTCACACACACATACATGCATAATCACACAGTTCACACACACATACATGCATAATCACACAGTTCACATACATAATCACACAGTTCACACACACACATACATAATCACACAGTTCACACACATGCATAACCACACAGTTCACATACATAATCACACAGTTCACACACACACATACATAGCCACACAGTTCACATACACATACATGCATAATCACACAGTTCACACACACATACATGCATAACCACACAGTTCACATACATAATCACACAGTTCACACACACACATACATAGCCACACAGTTCACATACATAATCACACAGTTCACATACATAACCACACAGTTCACATACATAATCACACAGTTCACATACATAATCACACTGTTACGAATCCCTTTTGGCCCGACAGTCTAGGGGGGATGGTAATGAGACTCGTAACATAACTCATGCAAATTATTATTGTGACAAAGGAAAAGTGTGAACGAAATAAGCACGACAACTGAAATCTACCGTCAAACTCTAGGTTTATTTATAAACACACGGTAATGGGGGGAGCAGGAAAAGGGGCTGGGCTGGACCCAAGGAAAGAAACAATAAGTATTCAAAAACACCCCTAAGCTAGACTAGCCTACTTTAACAACAGCTAACTAACTAACCAAAAATACAGTGGGTGGTCCGCCCAGTTCTAACTAGTGTATTTAACAAAGTTCACCTACGGGTAGTGTATGCCCATGGGCGACTTGTCTTGGTTTCCCCCTTTTCCACCAGCAATCAAACACAAACACCTTAACCAAAAACAATACTCACAGGTGATGACAAAGTGCTATGAGGTGCTTAAACAAAAGAGAGGTTAAGACACAAAGCGAGAGTGAAACACAGAGACCTACAGACATGGCATTTACAGAGAGATTGAGCTGAGCTGAGCTGAGCTTGGGCTCTAGAACAAACAAATGGGGTTTTTAAACCATGGGGAAGGAACTGTGATAGGTCAGGAAATTGGAGGAGGTGTGTCTTCTGATTGATGATTGGTTGTTGACTGATTGGGGAGTGATGATTTTCACCTGTGAGGGGAGAAGGAGAGAAAAGAAACACACACACAGGATACACACACACACAGGATAACTGTATCCGTAACACTCCCACCCTTAAAAGAGCAACCCTAGGGGTTGCGACTACAGTATTTCAATTAATACTCCCAACAAAGCAACAACCTTGCAAAACATGCAGAAATAATTTTCACACACGAGACAAAGCATCTGCCAACACATTATCAGAACCCTTTTTGTGGCGGATCTCCAAATTATAATTTTGTACAATCAGCGCCCAACGCATAAGGCGCTGGTTCTGGTTGTACATTCGGTGGAGAAAAACTAAGGGGTTATGGTCAGTATATACAATCACGGGTAGGGCACTGGAACCAATATATACTTCAAAGTATTGCAGAGCCAACAACAAAGCAAGAGCTTCTTGTTCTATTGTCGCATAGTTTGTTTGACATTTATTAAATTTACGTGAAAAATAACAAACGGGATGATCCACTCCACTCTTGTCCTGCTGCAGTAGAACAGCACCAGCACCTCTGGCACTAGCATCTACCTCAAGTTTGAACGGTTGTTCAAAATTAGGAGCAGCAAGTACAGGTGTACTACATAAGAGTGCTTTCGCTGATTCAAAAGCTCTCTTACAATCAGGGGACCACTCAAATGATCTAGCCGGACTAAGCAAATCGGTCAATGGAGCAACTACCGCAGAGAAATTTTTACAGAAGCTACGGTAGTAGCCAACCATCCCTAAAAAGCGGCGTAGCTCTCGTCTGGTGGTAGGTGCAGGGAATGCAGTTATAGCCAAGACCTTGGCATTAACAGGGCGCACCTGTCCATGCTTCTCAGAGGATCACACAATCCATCCTCTTGATCAACCTCTTTGAACAGAACAGTGTTCGACAAATCTCTCTCATCACCCTCTTGTCGTGCCTGAGCACGAGTGACGGCACAAGCGGGGAACACATGTGGATAATTCTGTGCCAGCTCATTCGAGAGAGAGTGGTCACTTTTATCCAATACTTCCAATACGGGTACTACATTTCCTCCGGCAATATCGTTACCCATTATGAAGGTCACACCTTTCACTGGCAACATAGGGCGTACCCCACTCTGAATATTCCACTGATTAACTCAGAGTGTACTTTCACAAAGTGCAATGGCACTGGGACAAAACCCATTTCAATACCCTGCACTAACACACTGGAACCACAGTATGTATCATCAGATAAGGGCAACACATCAGACAATATAAACGACTGCGCCGCACCAGTATCTCTAAGGATTTTAACCGGACGCTGAGACGCTTCGTCATTCGTTAGGGACACAAACCCCTCGAAAATGAATGGTTCATAACTGCGGTCGGGGACTGAGACTTTCAAACTACAGTTACCCTGAGGCACCTGTTTTGTTGCAGACCTCACAACCGTACGAATTAGAGCAACACCTGTTGGTGGCTTGGCACGAAGAGGCATCCCTTGTTTGCGTTTAAGCAGGAAGCAATCATTAATCATATGTCCTACTTTATGACAATAGAAACATGGACGCTCATTCTTCTGGCGTGCTTGACATACTACTGCTGGCCGACTAGGACTAAAGGTAGGAAACTCAGTAGCTCTACTCTCAGTTTGAGCCGAAAACACACTCTTGTGCGTCAACACAAACTCGTCTGCCAACACAGACGCTTCTGCCAGGGTGGATACTTTCTGTTCGTTTAGGTAAACTACAATGCGTTCGGGTAAGCAATTTTTAAACTCTTCCAACAAGATTAACTCCGGAGAGAGTTGAAATCAGTTACCTTACTAGCAGCATGCCATTTATCAAACAGATTTCCCTTATCTCTAGCAAATTCCACATAAGTCTTACTAGAAGACTTTCTATGAGACCTAAATCTCTGTCGGTATGCCTCAGGCACAAGCTCATAGGCACGAAGAACAGTAGCTTTGACCACTTCATAATTCAAACTGTCCTCCAGAGGTAGCGCTGACAAAACCTCTTGGGCTTTACCAGTTAATTTACACTGAAGTAATAGGCACCAAACCTCTTCAGGCCATTTCAATGCTACGGCTATACGCTCAAATACACAAAAATAGGAGTCAACCTCTGACTCTCTGAACAAAGGTACTAAGGCAATCTGCCTACTAATGTCAAACGTGTTTGAGGACACAGCAGGTGAGGACGGCTCACAAACAGGCACAGTAGGACCGGAGGCTAGCCTCGCTGTCTCTGCCTCAAGTTCCATCTGGCGCATTTTGAACTCCAACTGCCTTTGTTCTCTGTCTGCCTCAATTTTACACATCTCCAAATGCCGTTGTTCTCGTTCTTTTTCTGCCTCTATTTTACACATCTCCAACTGGAGAGTCTCTCGCCTAATTTGGGCTCTCTTCCACCTCCAGTTGGAACTGTGCTAAACGGACATCCCTCCTGGCATCACCATTTGACAGTGGGGAGAGTGGATCAAAACGGGACAATGTGGCTGGTGTTTTAGCCTCTCCTTCATTATCAGACACCAATGGTCTTACAGGAGCAGCAACATCCGCTACAGGGGTAGTAGGCTCAGGCAGCGGTAACACAAGCACCTGCTCTTCCAACAATACATTTAATACTATCCGTTTCACCTCCGCCTTAACTAAACTCTGCGGAATCGATACTGAATAATGGTCAGCCAAGGTCATTAAATCAACTCTACGACATTTGTCAAAAACCTCCCACGAAGGGTTATCCAAAAAGATTTCAAATCAAAAGTAGTCATTTTTACACTACTTCACAAGTGCCAAAGGAAATAGCAAACACTAATGCTACTTCAGCTATGACGCTCAACACTGAACTATACCACTACAACAATCTACATGAGCGGCATGGGTGTCAGTTATGACATATCCCGGATGAGGCTCCACTTATGTTACGAATCCCTTTTGGCCCGACAGTCTAGGGGGGATGGTAATGAGACTCGTAACATAACTCATGCAAATTATTATTGTGACAAAGGAAAAGTGTGAACGAAATAAGCACGACAACTGAAATCTACCGTCAAACTCTAGGTTTATTTATAAACACACGGTAATGGGGGAGCAGGAAAAGGGGCTGGGCTGGACCCAAGGAAAGAAACAATAAGTATTCAAAAACACCCCTAAGCTAGACTAGCCTACTTTAACAACAGCTAACTAACTAACCAAAAATACAGTGGGTGGTCCGCCCAGTTCTAACTAGTGTATTTAACAAAGTTCACCTACGGGTAGTGTATGCCCATGGGCGACTTGTCTTGGTTTCCCCCTTTTCCACCAGCAATCAAACACAAACACCTTAACCAAAAACAATACTCACAGGTGATGACAAAGTGCTATGAGGTGCTTAAACAAAAGAGAGGTTAAGACACAAAGCGAGAGTGAAACACAGAGACCTACAGACATGGCATTTACAGAGAGATTGAGCTGAGCTGAGCTGAGCTGAGCTTGGGCTCTAGAACAAACAAATGGGGTTTTTAAACCATGGGGAAGGAACTGTGATAGGTCAGGAAATTGGAGGAGGTGTGTCTTCTGATTGATGATTGGTTGTTGACTGATTGGGGAGTGATGATTTTCACCTGTGAGGGGAGAAGGAGAGAAAAGAAACACACACACAGGATACACACACACACAGGATAACTGTATCCGTAACACACACAGTTCACACATACATAATCACACAGTTCACATACATAACCACACAGTTCACATACATAATCACACAGTTCACACACATAATCTCACAGTTCTCATACATAACCACACAGTTCACATACATAACCACACAGTTCACACACATAATCTCACAGTTCTCATACATAACCACACAGTTCACATACATAATCACACAGTTCACATACATAATCACACAGTTCTGCATACATAATCACACAGTTCACACACATAACCACACAGTTCACACACACATACATAACCACACAGTTCACATACATAACCACACAGTTCACATAAAAGTATTTAGTCATCCACCAATTGTGCAAATTCTCCCACTTAAAAAGATGAGAGAGGCCTGTAATTTTCATCATAGTTACACTTCAACTATGACAGACAAAATGAGAAGAAAAAGTCCAGAAAACCACATTGCAGGATTTTTAATTTATTTATTTGCAAATTATGGTGGAAAATAAGTATTTGGTCACCTCCAAACAAGCAAGATTTCTGGCTCTCACAGACCTGTAACTTCTTCTTTAAGGGGCTCCTCTGTCCTCCACTCATTACCTGTATTAATGGCATCTGTTTGAACTTGCTATCAGTATAAAAGACACCTGTCCACAACCTCAAACAGTCACACTCCAAACTCCACTATGGCCAAGACCAATGAGCTGTCAAAGGACACCAGAAACAAAAGTGTAGACCTGCACCAGGCTGGGAAGACTGAATCTGCAATAGGTAAGCAGCTTGGTTTGAAGAAATCAACTGTGGGAGCAATTATTAGGAAATGGAAGACATACAAGACCACTGATAATCTCCCTCGATCTGGGGCTCCACGCAAGATCTCACCCCGTGGGGTCAAAAGGATCACAAGAACGGTGAGCAAAAATCATAGAACCACACGGGGGGACCTAGTGAATGACTTGCAGAAAGCTGGGACAAAAGTAACAAAGCCTACCATCAGTAACACACTACGCCACCAGGGACTCAAATCCTGCAGTGCCAGACGTGTCCCCCTGCTTAAGCCAGTACATGTCCAGGCCCGTCTGAAGTTTGCTAGAGAGCATTTGGATGATCCAGAAGAAGATTGGGAGAATGTTATATGGGTCAGATGACACCATAATAGAACTTTTTGGTAAAAACTCAACTCGTCGTGTTTGGAGGACAAAGAATGCTGAGTTGCATCCAAAGAACACCATACCTACTGTGAAGCATGGGGGTGGAAACATCATGCTTAGGGGATGATTTTCTGCAAAGGGACCAGGACGACTGATCCGTGTAAAGGAAAGAATGAATGGGGCCATGAATCGTGAGATTTTGAGTGAAAACCTCCTTCCATCAGCATGGGCATTGAAGATGAAACGTGGCTGGGTCTTTCAGAATGACAATGATCCCAAACACACCGCCCGGGCAACGAATGAGTGGCTTCGTAAGAAGCATTTCAAGGTCCTGGAGTGGCCGAGCCAGTCTCCAGATCTCAACCCCATAGAAAATCTTTGGTGGGAGTTGAAAGTCCGTGTTGCCCAGCAACATCCCCAAAACATCACTGCTCTAGAGGAGATCTGCATGGAGGAATGGGCCAAAATACCAGCAACAGTGTGTGAAAACCTTGTGAAGACTTACAGAAAACGTTTGACCTCTGTCATTGCCAACAAAGGGTATATAATAACAAAGTATTGAGATAAACTTTTGTTATTGACCAAATACTTATTTTCCACCATAATTTGCAAATAAATTAATAAAAAATCCTTCAATGTGATTTTCTGGATTTTTTTTTCTCATTTTGTCTGTCATAGTTGAAGTGTACCTATGATGAAAATTACAGGCCTCTCTCATCTTTTTAAGTGGGATTACTTGCACAATTGGTGGCTGACTAAATACTTTTTTGCCCCACTGTATATATATATATATATATTAGGTTTTCTACTGCCAAGTTTACATCTTTGCTATTACAGTGAAACGTTTTGTCCTGGAAGTTGTCTGTAAGCGATTGAATTAGTGTTTTTCCTAGATGTTTTTCGGTAGGTTTCTACAATTCTTTCCATCTATAACATTTCTTAATAATATTCAGTTCCTTTGGCTCCTCATGATTGAGTATTGCTCTGTTCAAGTAGACTGTGATTTTGCTGTGATCTGATAGGGGTGTCAGTGTGCTGACTTTGAATGCTCTGAGAGACTCTGGGTTGAGGTCAGTGATAAAGTAGTCTACAGTACTACTGCCAAGAGATGAGCTATAGGTCTCATTGTCATAATTTGGTCGAGGGGGGGATATTTGGGAGGGAATGCTGTCACCTCCAGGTATGTGTTTGTCCCCTTGTATGCTAAGAGTTTCATGTTCTTGTGCAGTTCTGGCATTTAGGTCACCACAGACTAGTACCTGGAAATTGTTGATCGCCGCCTCTAGGATGGAGAAGCTGTCATCGTTAAAGTATGGGGATTCCATTGGGGGATATAGGTAACACACATGAGGAAATGTTTCTCTGTTGAGATCATTACCTCAGTCATTTCTAGATGTTCCTGTTTTGACTCATTTAATTGAGTGGATTAGGTCTGCTCTATATCAAGTTAGTATACCCCCTGAGTCTCTTCCCTGGTTCACACCTGGTAGTTTGGTGGATGGGACTACCAGCTCTCTGTAACCTAGAGGGCAACCAGTGGGTCCGTCTCCTCTATACCATGTTTCTTGTCGGATGACAATGTCTGTATTTCCAATTACTTTGATCAAGTCTGGGTTCCTGCTGTTTAGGCCAAAGGCAGATGACCTCAAACCTTGTATATTCCAGGATGAGAGTAAATCTTTGTGTTCCAAAGTGTCTAGTGGTTTAGGCTCAGACCATACCTCTCTCTCTCACTCCCTCTCACCACAGGGTGGCTCATGAAAGAGCCCAAATCAAACAGATGGCTGCCCCTCACACCCTGCTCTCCTCACCCTGTCCCGTCCCATCCCATCCCTCTTAGTCCCGGGGGCAAGGCACCTGTTTCCTGTGCTTCCCCAACACGTGGAGCCATTGTGTTTCAGCTCTGTCTCTCTCACATACTCCTCTACTGTTTACTGCTCTGACACACTACACATCTCACCATATAGTATGACTATCAACAATGACTGATCTGATAGTGTCACTACTGTGATAACACTGGAATGTTTGTCTCCTTAGTTCTCTGTGTCGTGATGGATACGTGTTGATACTTATGTGTGTTAATTGAGCCCTGTACTCGTCTACCTCAGTATCTGTCCTCCTGACTGTAGGTCAATCATCAGCATTACAATAATAATAGTCATTTTCATTAGAGAGAGGTGTTAGAGAATGAGGGTTGCCATGGCAGGTACACTGGGATAGCTTCTGTTAATAAACAATAACAGGAAGTAAACTCTGTTTTCAGGAAGCAGTGTGTGTGTGTTCTATGTTCTAAGCCCCTGCTGCAACAGTCAGATAACACCAACACCTCCAACGGCACATCAGATGGGAGAGGGGTAGCTGGTTCTCAAATGGCATCCTATTCACTATATAGTGCAATACTTTGACCTCGGCCCATAGGGCTCTGATCGAAAGTAGTGCACTAAATAACAATTAGGATGTGATGTGTGACTCAGCTAGACAAGGGGGCCATTGGTAATAATGTTTTTCACATAATGTTTCCCACTTTTTGCTGAGAAAAGATGACTGTGTGATTTGCTACCTATCCCTATAGGCCTCTGATTCCCACGCAAGTTTATATTTTAGCAGTGTTGTGTCAGAATTATGGAGGGAAATAGTCAAACACACACTCACACACACATAAACATGTGCTCACATACACACACAAGCGCATGCACATAGAAACACACACACAAACTGTCGTTCACATAGACACACTGCTCTTTGTTCTGGGTGCTGTGGTAATAAATGAAAAGCAGATAGTTTCCTCTGTGACAGCCCACCTGGGTATCAGCTCTATCAGAACCACGTCAGAGGAACATACACACACACTCTTACACTCACATGCACACACACACTAATACTTGCATGCTCGCGCTCTCTCTCTCCAACTCACTCTCACACACACATCCTTACACACTGTTCTTTGTGTGAGTTATACACACTCCTTGTCAGTGTTTTAGTGTCAGCTGATTTGGGCCCGGCTCTCCTCCTAGGCCTAATAATCAATCCAAGATGTCTACTGTTTCCACGGCAGCCATAGTGAGGCCTCTGCACCCCTATAAATACACTAACAGCTTTCTTAAATATGTGACAAAATACCCTTAATGTTTACAGGCTGGGCCTCTGTCTGCACCCCCTTTTATCCAGGGGAAAGAGGCTGAGCTTCCAACTGCGAGGGAGAGAGGGAAGGAGGGAGGGAGGTAAGAGAGAGGCAGAGAGGGAATAAGGGATGGAGGGAGAGAGGGAAGGAGGGAGGGAGGGAGGTAAGAGAGAGGCAGAGAGGGAATAAGGGATGGAGGGAGAGAGAGAGAGAGGGAAGGAGGGAGGGAGGTAAGAGAGAGGCAGAGAGGGAATAAGGGATGGAGGGAGAGAGAGGGAAGGAGGGAGGGAGGGAGGTAAGAGAGAGGCAGAGAGGGAATAAGGGATGGAGGGAGAAAGGGAGAGAGAGGGAAGGAGGAACGGAGTGAAGATCGAGGGAGGGGGCACTTCCATAAAGCCCAAATAGGGTAACTATTTCATTCCCTCCTGCTGAGTTTTATCATGGCAGTGCTGAGTGAGTCTCACACACACACACCTGCTCTGAATTGTTCAATTTGTTAGCCATGGGCCGCCCGCTGTGGGGGACTGTAAAGGGTAAACAGCCTGATAACATCTCATGAGTTAACTCTCCACTGGGATGAGAGCCTGACTCAAAACACACACCTCACCTCAGGAAAATTATAGGGGAAACACTGGAGGAACGAAGGAATGTGGGAAGACACGAGGAAAGATAGACGAGTACTAAAAGATTGACCTGAAGAGAAAAAAAGAGATGTTGAATGACGGACAGAGAGAGAATTGGAAGGAGAGAGATGGAGAATTGGGAGGAGAGAGACAATTGGAAGGAGAGAGAGAGAGAATTGGAGGAAGTGAGAGAGGAAGGAGGAGAGTCTTTATAGGTGTTATGTGAAGGTTGTGATATAAAGGGAGTTTCTTTATAAATGTCAGTGTTGGTCTGAGGCTCTGTATAGTGGTCAGGGGTTATGTGTGGGTCAAAAGTCAGAGTTCACCTGCACCACACAGGAAGTCTGGAAATGCAATTAGAGAGAGAAGCATTTGATTGACAGCTGGAGACACAGTTAACCATGCCCCCTCCTCACTCCTCTGTCTGCTTCTGGTTTCTCACTTTAACCGTTGGTAGAGATTAAATGACTTATCTTACAGAACCTTTCCTGATATTTCTCTCTCCCTGGTTCTCACTTTTTTCTCACTCTTCTACAATCTCTCTCTCTATCGCTCTCTCTCTCTCTCTCGCTTTCTCTCTCTCATACACAGACACACAGTTATCTGGTCCGATTTGAATAATTACATACAGCGTTATCGCTTCTCTGATGTAGTAAGTAGACAAGAGCACTCCCTCAGTTTAGACACATCTCTCTATCTCACTCCCCTTTATCAGAGCCAGACTCGCAGACTACAATACCCATTGTCCATCTGACCTACAGACTACAATACCCAAAGTCCAACTGACCTACAGACTACAATATCGATAGTCCAACTGCTCTCTCACCCTATGTCAGACCCATCATACAATCTTTATCAATCACTGATAATACTATGCATACACATACTCCCACAGCATGCCTGGTACTGAATGATATGTCTACTTTTAAACCTACAGTCTCAAATTCAGATTGGAGGACATGGCTTCCTCCTCACAGTGCTGTGATTATTCTGCCCGTAGGGAGTCTGAAATGCATATAGATATGGGAGTCAATATAAACAGTGACTGCCTGGTCATTTGATTTGAGAGGCAGCATTCATGTCTCTCTCCCCCTCTCCTCTCCACCTCTCCTTTCTCCTCCCCTCTCCTCTCCACCTCTCCTCTCCCCCTCTCCTTTCCCCTCTCCTCTCCACCTCTCCTCTCCCCCTCTCCTTTCCCCTCCACCTCTCCTCTCCCCCTCTCCTTTCTCCTCCACCTCTCCTCCCCACCTCTCCTCTCCCCCTCTCCTTTCCCCTCCCCCACTCCCCTCCACCTCTCCTCTCCCCCTCTCTTCTCCCCCTTTCCCTCCCCCTCCCTTTCTCCTCCCCCTCTCCTTTCCCCTCCCCCTCTCCTCCCCACCTCTCCTCTCCCCCTCTCCTTTCCCCTCCCCCTCTACCTCTCCTCTCCCCATTCTCCCCCCTTTCCTCCCCCCTCTCCTTTCTCCTCCCCCTCTCCTTTCCCCTCCCCCTCTCCTCTCCACCTCCCTCTCCCCCTCTCCTTTCTCCTCCCCCTCTCCTCTCCCCTCTCCTCTCCACCTCTCCTCTCCCCCTCTCCTTTCTCCTCCCCCTCCTTCCCCCCCTCCCCCTCTCCTCTCCCCCTCTCCTCTCCACCTCCTCTCCCCCCTCTCCTTTCCCCCTCCCCCTCTCCACCTCTCCTCTCCCCTCCTTTCTCCTCCCCCTCTCCTCTCCCCCCCTCTCCCCCTCTCCCTCTCCCCTCTCTGCACCTCTCCTCTCCACCTCTCCTCTGCACCTCTCCTCTCCACCTCTCCTTTCCCCTCCCCCTCTCCTCTCCACCTCTCCTCCCCCCCTCTCCCCTCCTCTCCCCCTCTCCTCAGCACCCCTCCTCTCCTTTCCTCTCCACCTCTCCTCTCCACCTCTCCTCTCCCCCTCTCCTTTCCCCTCCCCCTCTCCTTTCCCCTCCCCCTCTCCTCTCCACCTCTCCTCTCCCCCTCTCCTCTCCCCCTCTCCTCTCCCCCTCTCCTCAGCACCCCTCCTCTCCTTTCCTCTCCACCTTCCTCTCCACCTCTCCTCTCCCCCCCTCTCCTTTCCCCTCCCCCCTCTCCTTTCCCCTCCCCCCTCTCCTCTCCACCTCTCCCCCTCTCCTCTCCCCCTCTCCTCTCCCCCTCTCCTCAGCACCCCTCCTCTCCTTTCCTCTCCACCTCTCCTCTCCACCTCTCCTCTCCCCCCTCTCCTTTCCCTCCCCCTCTCCTTTCCCTCCCCCTCCTCTCCACCTCTCCCCTTCTCCTTTCTCCTCCCTCCTCTCCCCTCCTCCCCCCTCCTCTCCCCCTCCCTCTCCACCTCCCCTCTCCCCCTCTCCTTTCTCCTCCCACCTCTCCTCTCCCCCTCCTTTCCCCCTCCCCCTCTCCTCTCCACCTCTCCTCTCCCCCTCCTTTCCCCCTCCCCCACCTCTCCTCTCCCCTCTCCTTTCCCCCCCCCTCCCTCTCCACCTCTCCCCTTCTCCTTTCTCCTCCCCCTCTCCTCTCCCCTCCTCTCCACCTCTCCTCTCCACCTCTCCTTTCCCTCCCCCTCTCCTCTCCACCTCTCCTCTCCACCTCTCCTCTCCCCCTCTCCTCTCCCCCTCTCCTTTCCCCTCCCCTCTCCTCTTCACCTCCCTCTCCCCTCTCCTCTCCCCCTCTCCTTTCCCCTCCCCCTCCCTCTCCACCTCTCCACCTCTCCTCTCCCCCTCTCCTTTCCCCTCCCCCTCTCCTCTCCCCCTCTCCTTTCTCCTCCCCCTCTTTCTGTTTGTTTTTATTCCTCTCGCCTCAAAGAAGAGGAAATAAATTACGTTTTTTCTAGCGGCGCTTCAGTCCTCTCTGCAACACTCTCCACCACCACACCACTGGCCACATAACTACTGACTCTATCAGACAGTCAGTCAGTCAGTCAGTCCTCTCTGCAACACTCTCCACCACCACACCACTGGCCATAACTATTGACTCTATCAGACAGTCAGTCAGTCAGTCAGTCAGTCCTCTCTGCAACACTCTCCACCACCACACCACTGGCCATAACTACTGACTCTATCAGACAGTCAGTCAGTCAGTCAGTCAGTCAGTCAGTCAGTCAGTCCTCTCTGCAACACTCTCCTCCACCACACCACTGGCCATAACTATTGACTCTATCAGACAGTCAGTCAGTCAGTCAGTCCTCTCTGCAACACTCTCCACCACCACACCACTGGCCATAACTACTGACTCTATCAGACAGTCAGTCAGTCAGTCAGTCCTCTCTGCAACACTCTCCTCCACCACACCACTGGCCATAACTACTGACTCTATCAGACAGTCAGTCAGTCAGTCAGTCCTCTCTGCAACACTCTCCACCACCACACCACTGGCCATAACTACTGACTCTATCAGACAGTCAGTCAGTCAGTCAGTCAGTCAGTCAGTCCTCTCTGCAACACTCTCCTCCACCACACCACTGGCCATAACTACTGACTCTATCAGACAGTCAGTCAGTCAGTCCTCTCTGCAACACTCTCCTCCACCACACCACTGGCCATAACTACTGACTCTATCAGACAGTCAGTCAGTCAGTCAGTCAGTCAGTCAGTCAGTCAGTTAGTCCTCTCTGCAACACTCTCCTCCACCACACCACTGGCCATAACTATTGACTCTATCAGACAGTCAGTCAGTCAGTCAGTCAGTCCTCTCTGCAACACTCTCCTCCACCACACCACTGGCCATAACTACTGACTCTATCAGTCAGTCAGTCAGTCAGTCCTCTCTGCAACACTCTCCTCCACCACACCACTGGCCATAACTACTGACTCTATCAGACAGTCAGTCAGTCAGTCCTCTCTGCAACACTCTCCACCACCACACCACTGGCCATAACTACTGACTCTATCAGACAGTCAGTCAGTCAGTCCTCTCTGCAACACTCTCCTCCACCACACCACTGGCCATAACTACTGACTCTATCAGACAGTCAGTCAGTCAGTCAGTCAGTCAGTCAGTCCTCTCTGCAACACTCTCCACCACCACACCACTGGCCATAACTACTGACTCTATCAGTCAGTCAGTCAGTCAGTCCTCTCTGCAACACTCTCCACCACCACACCACTGGCCATAACTACTGACTCTATCAGTCAGTCAGTCAGTCCTCTCTGCAACACTCTCCTCCACCACACCACTGGCCATAACTACTGACTCTATCAGTCAGTCAGTCAGTCAGTCAGTCCTCTCTGCAACACTCTCCACCACCACACCACTGGCCATAACTACTGACTCTATCAGACAGTCAGTCAGTCAGTCCTCTCTGCAACACTCTCCTCCACCACACCACTGGCCATAACTACTGACTCTATCAGACAGTCAGTCAGTCAGTCCTCTCTGCAACACTCTCCTCCACCACACCACTGGCCATAACTACTGACTCTATCAGACAGTCAGTCAGTCAGTCCTCTCTGCAACACTCTCCTCCACCACACCACTGGCCATAACTACTGACTCTATCAGACAGTCAGTCAGTCAGTCAGTCAGTCAGTCCTCTCTGCAACACTCTCCACCACCACACCACTGGCCATAACTACTGACTCTATCAGTCAGTCAGTCAGTCAGTCCTCTCTGCAACACTCTCCTCCACCACACCACTGGCCATAACTACTGACTCTATCAGACAGTCAGTCAGTCAGTCAGTCAGTCAGTCCTCTCTGCAACACTCTCCTCCACCACACCACTGGCCATAACTACTGACTCTATCAGACAGTCAGTCAGTCAGTCAGTCCTCTCTGCAACACTCTCCACCACCACACCACTGGCCATAACTACTGACTCTATCAGACAGTCAGTCAGTCAGTCAGTCAGTCCTCTCTGCAACACTCTCCTCCACCACACCACTGGCCATAACTACTGACTCTATCAGTAAGTCAGTCAGTCAGTCAGTCCTCTCTGCAACACTCTCCTCCACCACACCACTGGCCATAACTACTGACTCTATCAGTAAGTCAGTCAGTCAGTCAGTCCTCTCTGCAACACTCTCCACCACCACACCACTGGCCATAACTACTGACTCTATCAGACAGTCAGTCAGTCAGTCAGTCAGTCCTCTCTGCAACACTCTCCTCCACCACACCACTGGCCATAACTACTGACTCTATCAGACAGTCAGTCAGTCAGTCAGTCAGTCAGTCCTCTCTGCAACACTCTCCACCACCACACCACTGGCCATAACTATTGACTCTATCAGACAGTCAGTCAGTCAGTCAGTCAGTCCTCTCTGCAACACTCTCCACCACCACACCACTGGCCATAACTACTGACTCTATCAGACAGTCAGTCAGTCAGTCAGTCCTCTCTGCAACACTCTCCTCCACCACACCACTGGCCATAACTACTGACTCTATCAGACAGTCAGTCAGTCAGTCAGTCAGTCAGTCCTCTCTGCAACACTCTCCACCACCACACCACTGGCCATAACTACTGACTCTATCAGTCAGTCAGTCAGTCAGTCCTCTCTGCAACACTCTCCTCCACCACACCACTGGCCATAACTACTGACTCTATCAGACAGTCAGTCAGTCAGTCAGTCAGTCAGTCCTCTCTGCAACACTCTCCTCCACCACACCACTGGCCATAACTACTGACTCTATCAGACAGTCAGTCAGTCAGTCAGTCCTCTCTGCAACACTCTCCACCACCACACCACTGGCCATAACTACTGACTCTATCAGTCAGTCAGTCAGTCAGTCAGTCCTCTCTGCAACACTCTCCTCCACCACACCACTGGCCATAACTACTGACTCTATCAGACAGTCAGTCAGTCAGTCAGTCAGTCCTCTCTGCAACACTCTCCTCCACCACACCACTGGCCATAACTACTGACTCTATCAGACAGTCAGTCAGTCAGTCAGTCAGTCAGTCCTCTCTGCAACACTCTCCACCACCACACCACTGGCCATAACTACTGACTCTATCAGACAGTCAGTCAGTCAGTCAGTCAGTCCTCTCTGCAACACTCTCCACCACCACACCACTGGCCATAACTACTGACTCTATCAGACAGTCAGTCAGTCAGTCAGTCAGTCAGTCCTCTCTGCAACACTCTCCACCACCACACCACTGGCCATAACTACTGACTCTATCAGACAGTCAGTCAGTCAGTCAGTCCTCTCTGCAACACTCTCCACCACCACACCACTGGCCATAACTACTGACTCTATCAGACAGTCAGTCAGTCAGTCAGTCCTCTCTGCAACACTCTCCTCCACCACACCACTGGCCATAACTACTGACTCTATCAAACAGTCAGTCAGTCAGTCAGTCCGTCCGCGCTGCAACACTCTCCTCCACCACACCACTGGCCATAACTACTGACTCTATCAGACAGTCAGTCAGTCCTCTCTGCAACACTCTCCTCCACCACACCACTGGCCATAACTACTGACTCTATCAAACAGTCAGTCAGTCAGTCAGTCCGTCCGCGCTGCAACACTCTCCTCCACCACACCACTGGCCATAACTACTGACTCTATCAAACAGTCAGTCAGTCAGTCAGTCCGTCCGCGCTGCAACACTCTCCTCCACCACACCACTGGCCATAACTACTGACTCTATCAGTCAGTCAGTCAGTCAGTCAGTGTGTGTGTGTGTGTGTGTGTGTGTTTATTTTAAACACACTTCACATCCTCTCTAGCCCCCCATACACTGCCTATTCATAATTCACGCCATGAGAGATTAGCCTATAGCTACTATATACAACTATCTAGAGTGTGTGTGTGTGCTTGTGAGACTGTGTGTATTCCGGTCCTCCCAAAAATGGTCACACGCCCACATTGTATGAGAGGGCTCCTTTGAGAAATGTGTTTCCCATGTTCTCACTGTGTAAAAATGTAGCTATCGCTAGCCCTTGAAGAACAGCAGTTCTGTCCACATTACATTGAGCAGGGATCATTTTGTGTGTTTATGTGTGTGCGCACATGCTTGTGCGTGTGTGTGTGTCTGGGTTGGAGTGTATGTTTAGGTCTTAAATAGTCAATGTCTTTATAGAGCCCTGATGAAAACATGGAAATACTATTTACTGATGGCTAACTGTTCAGAGCAAGAGGTCAAATTCAGTGTGTGTGTGTGTGTGTGTGTGTGTGTGTGTGTGTGTGTGTGTGTGTGTGTGTGTGTGTGTGTGTGTGTGTGTGTGTGTGTGTGTGTGTGTGTGTGTGTGTGTGTGTGTGTGTGTGTGTGTGCATATATAGCTATGTTTAGATGTACATGTCATACTGTAGTTATATCAGAGCCTGGATGAGTGGAGGCCCAGCCTGGTTAATGGCTTAGTTAATGGAATGTGCATATTTAAGAGAATATGTCTGTCTTTGATTTATTGCCATGGCTTTGGTGTCAGGGGAAAGGCTGTGTTTGTGTGTGTGTTGTATTTGTGTACTCCAGTGTTATAGAAGGAAAGGAACTAAAAAGGCATTTTGAGTGTGTATCGTGTTTCTGTCCAATTCCACCTCAGTCTGTGGCGTTTGGATTAACAGTTGAAGTCTATCAGTGTGTCTCAGTTCCCTCAGTCTCGGTTCCCTCAATCTCTGTTCCCTCAGTCTCGGTTCCCTCTGTTTCAGTTCCCTCAGTCTCGGTTCCCTCAGTCTCGGTTCCCTCAGTCTCTGTTCCCTCAGTCTCGGTTCCCTCTGTTTCAGTTTCCTCAGTCTCTGTTCCCTCAGTCTCGGTTCCCTCAGTCTCGGTTCCCTCAGTCTCTGTTCCCTCAGTCTCGGTTCCCTCTGTTTCAGTTTCCTCAGTCTCTGTTCCCTCAGTCTCGGTTCCCTCTGTTTCAGTTCCCTCTGTTTCAGTTCCCTCTGTTTCAGTTCCCTCAGTCTCTGTTCCCTCAGTCTCGGTTCCCTCTGTTTCAGTTCCCTCAGTCTCTGTTCCCTCAGTCTCTGTTCCCTCAGTCTCTGTTCCCTCAGTCTCTGTTCCCTCAGTCTCTGTTCCCTCAGTCTCGGTTCCCTCAGTCTCTGTTCCCTCAGTCTCGGTTCCCTCTGTTTCAGTTCCCTCAGTCTCTGTTCCCTCAGTCTCGGTTCCCTCTGTTTCAGTTCCCTCAGTCTCTGTTCCCTCAGTCTCGGTTCCCTCAGTCTCTGTTCCCTCAGTCTCGGTTCCCTCAGTCTCGGTTCCCTCAATCTCAGTTCCCTCAGTCTCTGTTCCCTCAGTCTCGGTTCACTCTGTTTCAGTTCCCGCAGTCTCTGTTCCCTCAGTCTCGGTTCCCTCTGATTCAGTTCCCTCAGTCTCGGTTCCCTCAGTCTCTGTTCCCTCAGTCTCGGTTCCCTCTGTCTCGGTTCCCTCTGTCTCGGTTTCCTCTCTATCACTGGAGAACCTGAACCGTTGGTTTTTCACCGAACGAGTGTTCACGGTTCAACCGCTGCCAACGACAACCGCTAGGAACAGCCAACAGCGGTCACAGTCGACCAAACAAAACGGAGAAGTGGTAATCTGTGAGCCTGCTTCATCCCTGAGAGGGTGTGTGTGTGTACAGGGTGAGGTCAGTGTGTAAATATAGCCCTGTCTCTCTGCTCTCTCTCTGATGTCCAGACAGTCTGTATCTGACAAGGAAAAATGCTGCAGTCTTGTTGTTTTGGTCAAAACACGACAGAAGAGGAGGGGAGAAAGAGGGAGGAGAGAAGAGGAGGAGTGTGGGGAGGGTAAATACTTCCAGTGCTCACTAAAAATAGAGGTTCAGTCAAAAAAATAGAAAAGAAATGTCCTGCTAAAAATCACTGCTCCATAGCAGCCATTTGGATGAAATGTGCACCTTTTAGATGGGGCATGGGAGAGTTAACTTAGTGTGTGTGTCTCTCTCTCTCTTTCTCTCTCTCTCTCTCGCTCTCTCCCTCTCCCTCTCTCTCTCTCTCTCTCTCTCTCTCTCTCTCTCTCTCTCACTCTCACTCTCACTCTCACTCATTGTCATGGTTTGGATTGTCCCAGGACTGTCTGGTCTAGATGAAGGCTCTAGTCTGGTTCAGCATGTTCACAGCGCTGCCAGTCCTCACTGACTCACTCCTCACCCTGGCCCTGCCTGCACTGAGGGACAAAGAGAGAGGAGGGGGAAGGAAATGGGATGGAGGGATGAAAGAGCATGGGGCTGGGATGGAGGGATGAGATAGCATGGGGCTGGGATAGAGGGATGAAAGAGCATGGGGCTGGGATAGAGGGATGAAAGAGCATGGGGCTGGGATAGAGGGATGAAAGAGCATGGGGCTGGGATGGAGGGATGAAAGAGTATGAGGCTGGGATGGAGGGATGAAAGAGTATGAGGCTGGGATAGAGGGATGAAAGAGTATGAGGCTGGGATGGAGGGATGAAAGAGTATGAGGCTGGGATAGAGGGATGAAAGAGTATGAGGCTGGGATAGAGGGATGAAAGAGTATGAGGCTGGGATAGAGGGATGAAAGAGTATGAGGCTGGGATGGAGGGATGAAAGAGCATGGGGCTGGGATAGAGGGATGAGAGAGCATGGGGCTGGGATAGAGGGATGAAAGAGCATGGGGCTGGGATAGAGGGATGAGAGAGCATGGGGCTGGGATAGAGGGATGAAAGAGCATGGGGCTGGGATAGAGGGATGAAAGAGCATGGGGCTGGGATAGAGGGATGAAAGAGCATGGGGCTGGGATAGAGGGATGAGAGAGCATGGGGCTGGGATGGAGGGATGAGAGAGCATGGGGCTGGGATAGAGGGATGAAAGAGCATGGGGCTGGAATAGAGGAATGAAAGAGCATGGGGCTTGGATAGAGGGATGAGAGAGCATGGGGCTGGGATGGAGGGATGAGAGAGCATGGGGCTTGGATAGAGGGATGAGAGAGCATGGGGCTGGGATGGAGGGATGAGAGAGCATGGGGCTGGGATGGAGGGATGAGAGAGCATGGGGCTGGGATAGAGGGATGAAAGAGCATGGGGCTGGAATAGAGGGATGAAAGAGCATGGGGCTGGGATGGAGGGATGAGAGAGTATGTGAAGTTAGGATGACAATGTGACAGACTGGAGCTCATACAAGAAAACTGTTAGGGAGTCTCTCCTCTCTCTTTCCTGTCTCTCTCTTTCCTGTCTCTCTCTTTCCTGTCTCTTCTGTCCTGTCTCTTCTGTGTGTCTCCTATGTCTCTCCCTGTCTCTCTCTGTCCTGTCTCTTCTGTCCTGTCTCTTCTGTGTGTCTCCTATGTCTCTCCCTGTCTCTCTCTGTCCTGTCTCTCTCTGTCCTGTCTCTTCTGTGTGTCTCCTATGTCTCTCCCTGTCTCTCTCTTTCCTGTCTCTCTCTGTCCTGTCTCTTCTGTGTGTCTCCTATGTCTCTCCCTGTCTCTCTCTTTCCTGTCTCTCTCTGTCCTGTCTCTTCTGTGTGTCTCCTATGTCTCTCCCTGTCTCTCTCTGTCCTGTCTCTCTCTGTCCTGTCTCTTCTGTGTGTCTCCTATGTCTCTCCCTGTCTCTCTCTTTCCTGTCTCTCTCTGTCCTGTCTCTTCTGTCCTGTCTCTTCTGTGTGTCTCCTATGTCTCTCCCTGTCTCTCTCTGTCCTGTCTCTCTCTGTCCTGTCTCTTCTGTGTGTCTCCTATGTCTCTCCCTGTCTCTCTCTTTCCTGTCTCTCTCTGTTCTGTCTCTTCTGTGTGTCTCCTATGTCTCTCCCTGTCTCTCTCTTTCCTGTCTCTCTCTGTCCTGTCTCTTCTGTGTGTCTCCTATGTCTCTCCCTGTCTCTCTCTTTCCTGTCTCTCTCTGTCCTGTCTCTTCTGTGTGTCTCCTATGTCTCTCCCTGTCTCTCTCTGTCCTGTCTCTCTCTGTCCTGTCTCTTCTGTGTGTCTCCTATGTCTCTCCCTGTCTCTCTCTTTCCTGTCTCTCTCTGTTCTGTCTCTTCTGTGTGTCTCCTATGTCTCTCCCTGTCTCTCTCTTTCCTGTCTCTCTCTTTCCTGTCACTCTCTTTCCTGTCTCTCTCTTTCCTGTCGCTCTCTCTCCTGTCTCTTCTGTGTGTCTCCTATGTCTCTCCCGTCTCTCTCCTCACTCTCTTTCCTGTCTCTCTCTTTCCTGTCGCTCTCTCTCCTGTATCTCTTCTGTGTGTCTCCTATGTCTCTCCTTCCTTCCTGTCTCTCTTTCCCATCTCTCTCTTTCCCATCTCTCTCTTTCCTGTCGCTCTCTCTCCTGTCGCTCTCTCTCCTGTATCTCTTCTGTGTGTCTCCTATGTCTCTCCTTCCTTCCTGTCTCTCTCTTTCCCATCTCTCTCTTTCCTGTCGCTCTCTCTCCTGTGCATCTCCTATGTCTCTCCCCTGTCTCTCTAGTCTATCTTTCCTGTCACTCTCTTTCCTGTCTCTCTCTTTCCTGTCGCTCTCTCTCCTGTGTCTCTTCTGTGTCTCCTATGTCTCTCTCTCCCCTGTCTCTCATTGCTGTCTCTCTCCTCTCTCTTTCTCCTGTCTATCTTGCTCTCTCTCCTGTCTCTCTCTCTCTCGTCAAATTCAGATTCAGATTGCTTTATTGGTATGAAATACAATTTGTAGATATTGCCAAAGCAGTATAGTAGTACAGCATTTCAGTAAATACAGTACAATGCAATGAGGATGATGCAATAAAGTTCATTTCAGAAGTAATAATAATGGTGCATACAGTTGAAGTCAGTGTCTACATACACCTCAGCCAAATACGTTTAAACTCAGTTTTTCACAATTCCTGACATTTAATTCTAGTAAAATTCCCTGTCTTAGGTCAGTTAGGATCACCACTTTATTTTAAGAATGTGAAATGTCAGAATAATAGTTGAGGGAATGATTTCTTTCATCACATTCCCAGTGGGTCAGAAGTTTACATACACTCCAATTAGTATTTGGTAGCATTGCCTTTAAATGGTTTATCTTGGGTCAAACGTTTCGGGTAGCCTTCCACAAGCTTCCCACAATAAGTTGGGTGAATTTTGGCCCATTCTTCCTGACAAAGCTGGAGTAACTGAGCCAGGTTTGTAGGCCTCCTTTGCTCGCACCTGCTTTTTCAGTTCTGCATACAACATTTCTATAGGATTGAGGTCAGGGCTTTGTGATGGCCACTCCAATAGCTTGACTTTGCTGTCCTTAAGGGCTTTATTGGTGTGGGAAACATATGTTAACATTGCCAAAGCAAGTGAAGTAGATAATGAACAAAAGTGAAATAAACAATGAAAATGAACAGTAAACATTACACTCACAGAAGTTCAAAAAGAATAAAGGCATTCAAATGTCATAGGTTTGCAAAGGGTTGGAATTTTTCTGTTAATTTCAGACATTTTCAGACATTTTTCATTTGGAGTTAAGGGGAATTTTGGGGGATTTTGCTTAAATTCATCAAAAAAGTTGGTGAACCGTTTTTGTGGGATACACATAAGGCAATTCTAGGTCTTGTGGCATATTTTGGTTAAACTATCCCCAAATTGATAGAATTGCAACACTCTGCATGCACAGTGCATTCTTCCATCACATGTACAGCTGATTCTCAAGATCTTGCACACTAATGAGATGCTATTGAGCCCACACTACCACACTGTCTGAGCCAAGGACTACATGCTTTCTGGTAAGTTTTGATTAGAATACAGGGTGGGGTGAATATATTTTACATGACATGCATGATTTTTTGTTAACTAGTAAATAGTAGTCTACAGCAAAGTGTGTTTAAATCATTTCTAACTGGTTAACAATTTCTGCTAATTAGTTTTTGCTACCATGTGGTTTTTAGCTTGCTTGAGCCTGCCAACTGAGTGTTAATTCACCTGTTTCCATACATGTTTCATTTTAAAACATGTATCTTACAAAGGAGTTGTTTTATCTAACTACTTAACTATTTATCTGTACATGGAATTGTATTTCAAATCAAATGTATTTATATAACTATTCTTACATCAGCTGATATATCAAAGTGCTGTACAGAAACCCAGCCTAAAACCCCAAACAGCAAGCAATGCAGGTGTAGAAGCACGGTATTTTTTATTTTTTTAACAATTATTTTCTAATCTTTACAGGAAAATGCCACGGGCACTATCTGATGTGTGGAGACATTTCAATGCAGCTAATGTAGAAGGAAAAGCTGTGTACATTTGCTAATACTGTGCCAAATCATATTTGAAAATTGCAACAAAGATGCAGAATCATCTGGCCAAGTGCATAAAGTTCCCTCAGTGCTCACAACAACCAACCTCTGAAAAAGGTCCCTCTACTTCTATTCGAAGTTGAAAATGATGACTCAAACACCTTATCGATAGCAACAGCTCATGGTCCTCCTGGAATCAGAAGTTTTTTTGACTCAATGGGGGAACGTAGTCAGAGAAATGCTGATGAATGTCTTGCTTGAGCTGTGTATGCAACTGGTACACCTGTGATGCTCACAGGCAATGTGTATTGGAAGAGATTTCTGAATGTCCTTCGCCCAGCATACACCCCTCCAACCAGACATGCTTTATCAACTCATTTTCTGGATGCAGAGTTCAAGTGAAGGTCAAGCAAATCATAGAGAAAGCAGACTGTATTGCAATCATCACTGATGGGTGGTCGAATGTTCGTGAGCAATGAATAATTAACAACATCTCCACCCCTCAACCAGTATTCTACAAGAGCACAGACACAAGGGACAACAGACACACCGGTCTCTACATTGCAGATGAGCTGAAGGCAGGCATCAAGAACCTTGGACCACAGAAGGTATTTGCACTGGTGACAGACAATGCTGCGAACATGAAGGCTGCTTGATCTAAAGTGGAGGAGTCCTACACCCATTGGCTGTGCTGCTCATGCATTGAATCTGCTCCTCAAGGACATCATGTCACTGAAAACAATGGATACACTCTACAAGAGAACCAAGGAAATGGTTTGGTATGTGAAGAGTCATCAAGTTATAGCAGCAATCTACCTCACCTAGCAAAGTGAGAAGAATAAGAGCACCACATTGAAGCTTCCCAGCAACACCCGTTGGGGTGGTGTTGTCATCATGTTTGACAGTCTCCTGGAGGGGAAGGAGTCTCTCCAAGTTATGGCCGTATCACAGTCTGCCGATTTGGACAGCCCCATCAAGAGGATCTGGACGATGTATTTTGGGAGAGAGTGGTAAGCAGCGTGAAACTCCTGAAACCTATAGCAGTAGCCATTTCACAGATTGAGAGAGACAATGCCATCCTGTATGATGTTCAGACTCTGCTTGCAGATATAAGAGACACAATTCGTACTGCCCAGCCCACTTCACTGTTGCTCCAAGCAGAGGAAACTGCAGTTCTGAAATACATCAAAAAGCTTCTGCCTGAAGCACATACACACCGCATCATACATGTTGGACCCCAAGTATGCTGGCAAGAGCATCCTGTCTGGTGCAGAGACCAACAAGGCGTGTCTCTGGATGGGGGCAAGGTTCATGGCAGTCTGGCGAAGTACACTTCCAAGCAAGAGCTTTGGGATGGAGATGCAGTATGGCTCGTGCCAACATATCTTATCAGCCACCTGGTGGAAGGGACTTTGTGGATCTGAGGCTCTTTCCCCTGTTGCCTCCATCATCCTCCAAATCCCACCAACATCAGCCACCTCAGAGCGCAACTGGTCCTTGTTTGGGAACACTCACACCAAGGCACGCAACAGGCTGACCAATACAAGGGTTGAAAGGTTGGTGGCCATCCGGGCAAATTTGAGGCTTTTTGAGCCTGACAACAAGCCATCTGATGTCCAAGAGGTGGACATTGAGGAGGTCCAGGGAGAAGACATGGAAGACTGAGAGGAAGACAACCAAAGCTTTAGTTTCTAGACTAACATTTTACAGATGTGTATTGAAAACGTTCTTGGGAGATGCGGTGGATAGTTGGGGATCAGTTAATATTCCCTTTCTTTTGTTGTTCATTGAAATCATCCCATGTAAAGAGTCCACTCATTTAATTAAAGTTAAATTTGTTACTAAATAGTATTTTTTATTTCTATTGGAAGGATTTAATCATTTGCAATTATGTCTACTTATGATAAGGTAAGAGGTTTATGTTTCTGTCTCCATATTATATGGTAAATATATCCAATACAAAAAACATCTACATTTAATTGGTATTCACATTAATTTACATATATTCCCATTAATTCCCATATATTCCTGTTAATTCCTACGGAAAGTTTCCACCTCTGAATATTCCCAAAATGTGCAACCCTAGTCATATTATGTCTATATACAGTGTTGTAACAATGTTCACAATGTTGCTGCTGTGATTGCACACTGTGGTATTTCACCCAATAGATATGGGAGTTTATCAAAATTGGATTTGTTTTCTAATTCTTTGTGGGTCTGTGTAATCTGAGGGAAATATGTGTCTCTAATATGGTCATACATTTAGCAGGAGGTTAGGAAGTGCAGCTCAGTTTCTACCTTTTTATGTGGGCAGTGTCTTCTCTTGAGAGCCAGGTCTGCCTACGGCTGCCTTTCTTAATAACAAGGCTGTGCTCACTGAGTGTGTACAGAGTCAAATCTTTCCTTAAGTTTGTCTCTCTCCTCTCTCTCTCTTGTTTCTCTCCCCTCTCTCCTGTCTCGCTCTCTCCTGTTTCGCTCTCTCCTGTCTCACCTTCTACTGTCTCTTTCTGTCCCCCCCTCTCTCTCTCTCCTATTTCTCTCTTCGCTCTTTCCTGTCTCTCTCTTTTTCTCTGTCTTCTCTCTCTCTCCCGTCTCTCCTATCTCTCTCCTCTCTCTCCGGTCTTTCTCTCCTGTATCTCTCCTTTCTCGTTCATCTCTCTCTCTCCCCTCTCGCTCTCCTGTCTTTCTTTCCTGTCTCTCTTCTTTCTCTTTAATCTCTCTCTCTCGTCTCTCCCCTCCCTCTCACCTGTCTCTCTCCCCTCTCTCTCTCCTTTCTCTCTCTCTGGTCTCTCTCCTCCTGTGTCTCTCTCTCTCCTGTCTCTTTCTCCTCTCTCTCTCCCCTCTCTCTCTCCTGTCTTTCTCTCCGGTCTCTCTCCAGTCTTTCTCCTCTCTCTCCTGTCTCTCTCCCCTCTCTCTCTCCCCTGTCTTTCTCTCCGGTCTCTATCCAGTCTTTCTCCTCTCTCTCCTGTCTTTCTCTCCGGTCTCTATCCAGTCTTTCTCCTCTCTCTCCTGTCTTTCTCCAGTCTTTCTCTCAGGTCTCTCTCCAGTCTTTCTCCTCTCTTTCTCCTGTCTTTCTCTCCGGTCTCTCTCCAGTCTTTCTCTCCGGTCTCTCTCCAGTCTTTCTCTCCAGTCTTTCTCCTCTCTCTCTCCTGTCTTTCTCTCCAGTCTCTCTCCTGTCTTTCTCTCCAGTCTCTCTCCAGTCTTTCTCCTCTCTCTCTCCTGTCTTTTTCTCCGGTCTCTCTCCAGTCTTTCTCTTCTCTCTCTCTCTCTCTCTCTCTCTCTCTCTCTCTCTCTCTCTCTCTCTCTCTCCTGTCTTTCTCTCCAGTCTCTCTCCTGTCTTTCTCTCCAGTCTCTCTCCAGTCTTTCTCCTCTCTCTCTCCAGTCTTTTTCTCCAGTCTCTCTCCTGGCTTTCTCTCCGGTCTCTCTCCAGTCTTTCTCCCCTCTCTCTCCTGTCTCTTGCCCTCAATCAGAATTGTTCAAAGTAACCTATCTCTGACTGTCTGGTTTGAAAAGCTATATAATTATTATTAAATAACAGTCAATGATGGTGTTTTGACCTGATCGGTGCTTATGGTAGATCATGGTATGGACTATGTTCTATAGAGACAATACATCAGAGTGGCTATACATGAATGAGCTTTCTGGGAAATAGAACCCACCTGAGGGAGTGGAACCTATACCGAATATGAGGAATTCTTGGAATATGAGCATATCTATTTGATGGTAGAATTTCCCTCAAAGGGGTTCCTGACTTTTCCATACACTATAAATGACATGTTGTATACATGAAGGGAAGGGAAAGGGGGATACCTAGTCAGCTGTACAACTGAATGCATTCAACTGAAATGTTGAATCAGAGCGGTGCAGGTATAGAGAGTGGGCACTGTGTCTCACTGGCTAAACACTGCCTAACATGTTTTTAAACCATTTTAAATTACTC